>NC_069711.1:3367500-3400000 GCF_027358585.1 Pangasianodon hypophthalmus | reverse complement strand
CCCAAACTTTCCTGATGCAGTTTTGGGGTTAAACAGTCATACTGCTACCATAGTTCAGCACAAATAATAGATTTTGTAAATATACACAGTATGATTTGTGTGTGTGTGTGTTTAGGGCTTGATCAATAATGAATGCTCCAACCACAGCTTTGGCAGTCTGGGATCATCGAGTGACAAGGAGTCTGAGGTAACTGTATATGTATATGTGTGTGTGTGTATGTGTGTATATATGTATATATGTGTGTGTGTATATATATATATATATATATATATATATAATACACACACACCCTATGTTAGTGATCAACAGATTCCTAGTAAAGACATATTTCAGCTGTTCAGTGTGACGCTTCACTCGTTCCTTCTCTTCACTCTAGAACTCCGATCTAAAGAGAGGCGGCTCTCCGGCGTATTCCGTAAGCCGACCTTCTCATTTGTTTAAAAATAATAGCCCCCCCCCCCCCCTTTGCACAGACACTATGGCTCAGAATCGATCATACATTAGATTTGAATGTACTTGTTTTTTTTCTAGACGCCTGAGAAGAAACACTCTGAAACGACTAGGAGGAAGAGAAAAGCTGACAACCAATCAGAGAGCAACCAAGGTGTGGCCTACTTCCTGGTTGATGAGAAATAATAACGTCGTAGTTTGTTAACGAATGAATAGTAGGGGGGAGGTGATGTGGCAGGATGATATTGCGCTCATTTATTATTGTTATTAAATGTATTAGAAAAAGCAGTTCTGCAAATCACAAGTTTAGATTAACGTGCTTGTTATCGTTTCTATGGTAACGACTCTTATTTATGGACGCTCGACATAAAGTTTTTTGAAAACATGAATAATTGTTGATATGGTGATGTGTTGTGTCATCTCTTCCTTAACGATATATTTAAGATACTTGGGAAATGCGTATCTATTTAAAAAAACTTTCATCGGTATAATAAATTTTATGACTCATAGTGCGGTTGTACAGTTCCTGATACTCTAGTCTATGTACGTAGTATATTGATATTAGTTAGGAAGCTAGCTAGAGCTAGCTTAGTAGGGACATTGAAGCTGCCATGACGAACTGACCACTGACCATGACGTACTTGTGGCGACTTCCCAAACTGCAATATGAGCAAGTATAACTGCACGTACGCAAGATGGCCACCGTCCTGCAGTGTTTGGCGCGTCACTTGTGCACGTCTGCAGAAATGACTGCGATGCGATGTGGCAGTGTTCACAGCTGACTAAAACCAAAGTAACGTCGTGTCTCAAATCGCGTACTTGCGTACTATTCTAGATCGTCATTTAATACTAACAGTAACCGTTTTCCTATTCCAGTTAGCGTTTGAATTTTAAACATCTCTTAAATCTACCAAAAGGTTTGTGCCAGTCTTGAGGTTTTTCTAATTTAGTGAATACTTTTGAACGTACAGTGAGGGATTTTCGAACTGAGACGCAGATCATGACAACAATCACGCAGACGGCAGTAAATTTTAAAGAGAAACGGAGCTCGTCAGCGCGTTTAACGGCGCTGTGCATGAAATCGCTAAACGTTACAGTGTGACTGGGAAACCAGATGGATGGACAGGGATGTTTTGGACTCCTCTTTTAATCGTACGTAAGATACGCAGGCGAGTACGTGAACAATGCTGCTTATGTAGCTGATGCACGTGAGCATGTACGTGTGTGGAAAGTGAAGTATATTTACGTCTTTCTAACACCTTGTCTTTGTTTTTAAACTTTCCAGGGAAGTCTTCCGGCCGAGGAGCAAAGATCAGCGATTACTTCGATGTAAGTGTTGTCAATTGTGTGTGTCAGTGTTTAGTTTAATTAGGGTTAGGATTACAGTGTATGGGTCTGTGACTTACACCCTTATCCAGCACACAAGCTAGGCTTCAAGACGTCAGGACGTATTGAAACTTCTTATTCATTTATAACTTCGATCTTCTCCGTATAAAAAGGTTACATGCATGCTAGCTACGTGCTAGCTAGCATTATAGCCATTATCTAGGTCATGCTCGGTAAACGTATTTCCTAGTTACCCAGCAACAGTGGTCAAACACTTGAAGGGCGAGCGTGTAGAAATATTTAGTCTTCACGTTACGTTAAAATTTTGACGAGTTCTTAAGAGACTGAAGCTGTTTGGGGAAAAAAGAATCTGGAAAATGTTTATGCTGCAGTTCCAGGCAGGAAACGGCTCCAGCCCTGTCAGAGGAATGCCGCCTGGTCTCCGCGCCCCTCACGGCTCTCATTCTGCCCCCGGTTCCATCGTAAGTGTCTGGACGAGTCTCTTCGTGTGGATCTATGTTGTGATTTATTTATTTATTTTTTTGCCAATCATCTTTCTTTTCTTTTTTTTTTTTTTTTTCCTCTGCGTGTCAGGTGCGACAGAACAGTTCCTCGCCCACCAGCTTGTGTTTCACTGATCACATGATGCAGCCAAAGCAGCTCGGATTCAGGAGTGTGCAGGTAACACACACACACACACACAAACACAAACACAAATGCACTTAAAAACCACACTCCATAGTCTAAAGATTTCCCATCCCACCCCACCCAGAAGAAGATCGGTTCCCTTTTGAGTCCGATTCCTCATGTCATATATATTGTTCATTCGGGATCTAAATCTACATCCGGAATTCTGTAAAGCTGCTTTGTGACCGTATCTGTTGTTAAAAGCGCTATCTCATTAGCATTTCAGTGGGGTTTGCTCACTGGTGTGTTCCCACTGAGAAAGTACAGCTTCTGGCTCTTGCCATCTTCGAGCTACGAGCTGATGAATTTGAGCTAACGACCCGACTTCTAAATGACACACCACAATAGAAACGCCGAAACACGTGCGATGCGCGAACAACACTGGCTCACGGCACCGTTTCCGATACATTGATTCCGCAATCACGCGTGAACTTTGACATCAAGGCCACAAGGCAGAGAGAAAATAAACTTCGCCTTCCTGATGCAGAATAATAACCGCAGAAAGAATTACTGATTTTAATTGATCCGTTAACTTCGTGTAGGCTTTCGCAAGATGGCTGCCGTGCGTATCCTGCGATCCTTTTGGCACGTCGTCAGAAATTAACGTGTGGCGCAATACCAACAATGGCATCATGCGACACTTTTGCGCAAATAAACAAACTAATGTTGTGTCTCAAATCACGTACTCTAGATCGTTAAGAACCTCTTAAATCTCCTGAAAGATCTGCGTCGATTACCGTTCTTCTAGATTTTCTGGATTATTAAATTTTTTGAATGTGCAGCGAAGGTTTCCGAATTGAGACGCGGATCATGACGACAATCACGTCGACAGCAGAAAGTTCGAAAGAGAAATGGAGCTCGTCAGTGTGTTTAACCGTGCTGTGCGTGAAATCGCTAAACGTTATCGTTCGATAGGGATGTTTTGGCTCTGACGTCGACGCCGCTTTTAATCCTCCAGATTTACGTAAAATACGCAAGCGAGTACGTGAAGCTACGTGAAGCTATGCGGCTTGCGTAGCAGCTACGTGCGCATACGCATGCGTGGTGAAAGTGAATTATTTTTATAGCAAAAAGGCAAATTTTAGTAATAAAACAAAATTTGTCAATCAGTAGTCTTAGTAATTGTCAACTTATTTGATTTGCAGCTTCAGAGAAATCTGGATATAGGTATAAATTTATAGATATATAGATTTTGTTAAAAATTATAAAACATCGCTGACAGACTTTTTTTTTTTTTAATTTTAATTTTATTTTTAAATCCAATGCAACCATGCGTTTGTGCTTTAACTGCAGTGTTAAATGCAGTGAAACCACGCCCTTATTTTTGTATCTTTGTATCTGTGTGTGTGTGTGTGTGTGTGTGTGTGTGTGTGTGTGTGTGTGTGTGTTTCCAGACTGATCTGACTCTGCTGAAGCTCGCTGCCCTTGAGAGCAATAAGAATCTAGATCTGGAGAAAAAGGAGGGCAGAATAGATGATCTGCTGAGGGTAAGAATGCAAAAGGAGTGACCACATCTGCACAGATGTTGTAGTAGTGTCCTCGTCTGGCCTCTACATCACACACCTCTGCATTCTACATTGAGTATCTAATAATCCTCTATTTATTAACGCGTGAAGCCTCACGTGCAGAAGTCAGGCGCTGACTCTAGGTTGTGTCAGTGGTGTCCGATAGTGGTGTTTGTAGTAGAAATTCCCAGAATTCCGCTCTGTCTCGGGTCTCCTCAGGCTAACTGTGACCTGCGGAGACAGATCGAGGAACAGCAGAAGCTGCTGGAACGGTATAAAGAGCGTCTGAACAAGTGCACCACCATGAGCAAAAAACTGCTCATCGAGAAGGTAAGACAGTCGCACACTGCGCACGTGTGATGTGCGTTAACACGCGAAACACTGATTCTTTCTTTACGCATCATCGAGGTTAGATCACTGTACTCGTGTGTGTGTGTGTGTGTGTGTGTGTGTGTGTGTGGAAGGCCAGTTTTCAGGAGATTGTGCAAGTGCCTTCCTATAGATATTGTAAATCTTTACTTTTTTATAAAAGTGTGACCCGGATGTCTTGCGTTCGATCAGAGCACCCAGGAGAAGCAGTCGTGTCGGGAGAAGAGCATGCAGGATCGTCTACGGCTCGGTCACTTCACCACGGTGCGACACGGAGCGTCCTACACGGAGCAGTGGACCGACGGATACGCCTTCCAGAACCTGGTCAAGTAAGAAACACGCAAAGATTTTATAATACTCAACACTGCAGTGTTTATTAAGGTATCATCCGCGGAAATGTGGTATATAATGGACATAATGGGTGTGTGTGTGTGTGTGTGTGTGTGTGTGTGTGTGTGTGTGTGTGTGTGTGTGTGTGTGTGTGTGTGTGTGTAGGCAGCAGGAGTGGGTGAACCAGCAGAGGGAAGATATCGAAAGGCAGCGAAAGCTTCTCGCAAAGCGCAAACCTCCGAACACAGCACCGTCTCAGAGCCCGGCGCCTTACAACGAGTCCAAACCCAGAAAGACCAAAGCCGTGAACGGAGCGGACAACGACCCCTTCGTCAAACCCAGCCTACCTATACTGTACGCAACACACACACACACACACACACACACACACACACACACAAAAAGCACCGTTCATTGTTTTATCGTTTTTCTTCTCTTTTGCAGGTTGACTTTAGCAGAGTATCACGAACAGGAGGAAATCTTCAAACTCCGACTGGGCCATCTAAAAAAGGTCACTCTCTCTCTCTCTCACACACACACACACACACACACACACACACACACACACACACGTATCTGTAGTTCTGAGGACCTAAGTACATTACCACGGTTTTACATTTACATATATGGCATTTAGCAGACGCTCTTATACCGAGCGACTCAAACACAGCACATCTCATTTATACAACTGAGCAGGTGAGGGTTAAGGGCCTTGCTCAAGGGCCTTGCTCAAGGGCCCCGCAGTGATAACTCACGACCTTCCGATCAGCAGTCCAATGTCTCAACCACTCGAGTTATGTTCTCTTAGTAGTGTTCTTAGTAGTGCCCGCTGCTCACCCGTGTGTTTAACCCTGCGTGGACGTGTGTGTAGGAGGAAGCGGAGATTCAGGCCGAGCTGGAGCGTTTGGAACGAGTCAGGAATCTGCACATCCGTGAACTGAAGAGGATCAGTAACGAGGACAGCTCCCAGTGAGTCCTCGCTCTCTCTTTCTGGTTTTTTTTAAATTTAATTTAATTTTTTTTTAAACATCCATTCCGACTGTCTGGTCTACACACTCATTCTGCACGTGTTTCTCAAAAAACAGAAGCAGTGACGTTAAGGAAAGTTTTACCTAAAACAATCATTTCCTGCTTTTTTTTTTTTTTTTTTGCCCGAGTTAGCTTGTTGAGCAAGAACCTAAATGGCGAAATGTAGAAATTCAGGCATTCATGAACATGTTTCTCTTTTGCATATAAATCCTCAAATACAAGTAAAAGGTTCGGCATTTTAAAATCTCAGGAAGTGAAAATACAGACAATTAGATTTAGAGTTTTCTGTTAGCGAGGCGCAGGAGCATCACAGACACACGGACAGCCGGGATCCGCTTACAGACTCGCACAACATGATCCTCGTAGAACGAAAGGCGGGATGTCGAAAGCTAGCGGTCATGTGCGAAAGTGTGGGATGATTTTATCTTTCTCCATTAATCATTCAGGATGTGTGTGTTGATCATAGAAGATATGAAATATATGACTCTCTGCATGGCTGAGGAATTAAAAATAACAAAAAAAAAAAACAAATCCATGCTGTTTAATTGAATGACGTATCGATTTGCGTGTCTGGTCTAGGTTTAAAGATCACCCTACCCTCAACGACCGCTACCTGCTCCTGCACCTGCTGGGCCGAGGAGGATTCAGCGAGGTTTATAAGGTAACTTTCCTCTGCTCTTCCTTCTGGTGGATGTGTGCATGGAAGACATCGAGGACGTGGGACAACACCATCACCAAGTTTCTGCTTCACATTTACAGACACGAGCCATTTTTTAAAAACCTTTTTTTTTTTTTTCTTTCCTTCTTGCGGTCACACTTTCACATCGCTATTTTCTTTACCGAAGTGAAGCAAAAATGATACGATATGATTCGATTCATAAGAGAAGAAGAGAATGAGAATAAGAGATGAGAATGAGAAATGAGATTTTTTTTATTTATTTATTTTTTTCTTTTTTTAAAAAAAGAGCCCGAACGTTCCAGTGCACTGGAAGGATTTTGCGATTGAGACAGCCCTTAAAATGGCCGACTCCCTGATCAGTGCCCTGAATACTGAACTCGGGAGCTGATTGAGACGCACCCCAGCTGTGTTCAGAATCTGTAGAAGGCTTAGCGTTAATTCGTGAATGATGATGTAGCGAAGAACTATTTTGAGTATCGGAGAACAAATCACCTTGCTAGCCTATTTACACAAGAGTTGTCTGTTCTTTTTCGATAATAATCAAACAATTTATGATTGTTGCCTCAATTAATTTCAGTCGTTGCCTGTGAAATAAATAATAAATAATTGTTCAATTTAGTGTGCCTGCTTTTAAGTTTAAAATGGTCACATGACTCACTCACATACTCAAACTGCTGAATTATTATTATTATTATTATTATTATTATTTTTACGCTTCAGGCCTTTGACCTGTTTGAGCAACGTTACGCAGCAGTGAAGATCCACCAGCTCAACAAGAACTGGAGAGAGGAGAAGAAGGAGAACTACCACAAGTACGTACACATTCAGTAACCGCGATCTCTGCCGTGCTCAGCAACACACAGGCCACAGTCAGTAACTATATACCTACCTGATACACCAGGTACACAGTTTGTGTGCCTAGTCACCATGGCAACCAGGCATATTTTTCCCGCTTTCACTCTTTCACGCTTCGGTTTGCTGATTGGTGTTTGTGCTCTTTGTGCAGACACGCATGCAGAGAATACCGCATCCACAAGCAGCTGGACCATCCCCGAATAGTCAAACTGTACGACTACTTCTCCTTGGACACGGACACGTGAGTCGCAGGAGCGCTCGTAAACCATCAGTGCAGGAAACGGGGCTTTAATAGCGCCTGAAGAATCACTGAACCAGCCGTTTTTATCTCCCAGAATGTCTGTACTGCCTCTGAAACAGCACTGTAGCACCCTCTACTGGCGCTTAGTTTAATTTAGTATTTGTCCCTTTTGTGTTGCTTTTAATCCCATCCGTCTCTAAAGTGGATCCTTATCCTTACTTTATAAACAGCTTTGAGTCTGGTGTTTGGATATCAACAATTTCTGTGGCTGTGGGATTTTCTGTATTATGTTAGTACTGAGATACTGCTGGAGTAGGAGACCTACCGTAAACACACTAATAAGTGGGCACATCACACACTAACGCAACATGCTTTGTGTAATTATTAGTGCTACAAGTTAAAGCGTGTGCTGGAGGACAAAACACATGAGTGGTCGAACGAACGTTTAGGACCGAAAGTGAATAGAAAACTAGCAAGGCGAACTTTTATGCCTTCCAAAAAGGCTAATATTGTCGTAAATAATATGATTTACTTAGATTCCGTATCCTACCAATAAATGTGCAGCGAAGGCGGCAGCTTGAAGTGATTGTATATAAGACAAAAAAAGACAAGCTTATATTTATATTATATATTATAAAAGTATTTATTTATGAGGGATTTACAAAATGTAGAGCTAATTATTCTAAAGTGGAAAAAAAAACACTTATACTGAAAAAAAAAATTGATGAAATGAAAATAACTGCATACGTTCATGTTTTGTCGTCGTTTTCTTTGCTCAATTTGTGTGTATTCATTTTGTGTGTGTGTGTGTGTGTGTGTGTGTGTGTGTGTGTGTACCTTGTGGGTGGATCCGAATGTAGACCAGGGAAGAGTCTAAATATTGTTGTATATCCAGACACCAGTTTAGAAATATGTGAGGAATGAGGATGAAAGTGGGACAGGGAAAAAAAAAAAAAAAAAAAAAAAAAAAGACAACACAAAGCCATTGTGATCAATGAAAAATGTGATTCGCTACCAGATTTACGTGTGAGGGTAGGGTGTGTAATCCTGTATCTTTCTGTCAATAATAATCTTTACACATAGGCCAGTGTTAATAGTACAATGGACAGACAAGCTGAAGTATAGAGTAACACTAACAAGACAATAAAAGCGTAATCGGACGTAATTGTTGACCGTGCGTCCAGGTTCTGCACGGTGTTGGAGTTCTGCGAGGGGAACGACCTGGACTTCTACCTGAAGCAGCACAAGCTGATGTCTGAGAAAGAAGCCCGTTCCATCGTCATGCAGATCGCCAACGCCCTCCGATACCTCAACGAGATCAAACCGCCGATCATTCACTACGACCTCAAACCAGGTGAGACCGGACTGGCTGCGTCCTCTCTTCTCTCCGACGCCATCGTTTCTCGTCTGGTAGTTTGTCCCCCGGACACGCGTTACTAGTCGAGTTAGCTAGCAGCAGTTATTGGTTTTGATAAATAGAATGCAATGTAGGGCAAAGTAATAATACTGCTTAAGTGTGACAGGGTCAGGACGTCTGTCACAAGATGGCTGCCAGGTCTTATCATGATCACAATAACAAGTCGTGTCCCACATGACGTACTATACACTATGCACTTGCGCTATGTACTCTACCATCTATGAAGGTATCATCTCAAATGGGACGCTAACGGTTTTTTTTTTGACTAACCGGAAGGATAAACTGTTTTCCAGTCGATGCCAAATGACGTCAAACGCACGTAAAGCTAGGCCGCTAGCTTTAAAAGAATACACAGTCAACGAAAATTAATTTCTTCATTTTACTGTTTGTCAATTTTACATTTTATGCCCGACACGACCTTTTTTGATTCTGAGCAAATCTGAGCCAGCGTCAGCGCCTGCTAGCCCCGCCCCTCATCCACTACGTAAGAACTGAGTGCATGAAGTGTCCAACATTTCGCACTTCGTTTTTTTGGTTGGATAAGTGCATCATCCGGGTACTTGAAGTGCACTTCTCTTTCTTCTTGTTGGAATTTTCAGTGTGATCACACGACTCATACTATTTACACTACAAAATGGCGTAGAATAGTGCGTAAGTATGCGATTTGGGACGCATCTCAAGATTTTTCCTATTCGCCAACATAGCTATCTCTAAATCGAAAATGCGATGATAATGTCTCGCTCGAACATGTGGAAAGACCCCGTGTCCCGACTGTTTGGATGTCTTTTGAATAAACGTCCAGGTTTCAGGGTTTTTCGTAGGTTTTCAGAGGACGGGCAGGTTCGAAATTATTCGAAGGAAATTTTACGTTATTTTAAGTTGTTTCATGTTTTCGACCATTTCTTTCACCTTCACGTCTTTTTTGAATCCTGTGGAGTTGACTGTGTTTTCAAAAACGTCCTCAGCTGTTTTTTGGGATGATCTCAACTGCATTTTGGAAAAAGACGTTACGTGTGAACACGCTATAGCTTTGTTTAGCTACCAAGCCACGTCAGATACTAACCTTAGTTCATTCGAGGTATCTTATGTAATGTCAACTAACTGGCTTCACTGGCTAACGTAATTTAATCCAGTACACGAATATCTATGTAAGTTAGCTATTTTAGCTAATTTCTTTAGTTGTAAAAAAAAAATAGGCTACATTAGTTATAACGTTTCTCTATCTATTAGAAATCAAGCCACATCTGTTTTTTTGTTTTTTTTTTGGGGTCAGTGCATCGTAGGACTACATAACATATCGAAATATCGCAAATGTAAAAGTCGTGATATGCATATTGCAGTTATCGGTTTGCGATAACTGAATGATGTTAATACTTACGAAAAGTCGAAGTTTTATGGTGACGCAGACAGCGGAGAGACTGCTTTCCTCAAAAGAACACGAAACGTGCATGTTGGTTATTCCAGCTTCGGTTTTTAAATATACAAATATATAATATAAATTGATGCTACACACTTGTAGCTTTATCGTATTGCGTATCGCATTATTTAACAAGTTATTGCATATCGCATTTTTCTCACTGTTGTTTTTATATTCATTCTGATATGTTGCCTAAATGCCTTTTCACGTTCTTTCGGCTCAAGGCACCGCGCAAAAACAATTAGGCGCTGAGCCTGAGTGTTCATATGGTAGGGTAAATGATGATTTTCCTCTTTTTTTCCTTCTGTGAGCCAGTATAAAATAAATTCAATACCTTATTAATAAATGTATGCATTGGAAAAGTGTAAAGCTGTTTGACAGATCTAGTGTGTAATAAGTGAAATGTGCTCCCAGGTAACATCCTGCTGGTGGACGGTACTGCGTGTGGAGAGATAAAGATCACCGACTTCGGTCTGTCGAAGATCATGGACGACGATAACTACGGTGTGGACGGTATGGACCTGACCTCACAGGGAGCAGGGACCTACTGGTGAGCCAGGTTCATCTTTACTAATGGCTTGTTTTCCTTTTTTTTTTCGCCGGTTTAACGGTGTTACGTTTTGTTTTTTTTTTTTTGACGCAGGTATTTACCACCAGAGTGCTTTGTAGTCGGAAAAGAGCCGCCAAAGATCTCGAATAAAGTGGACGTCTGGTCTGTGGGCGTCATCTTCTTCCAGTGTCTCTACGGACGCAAGGTGATTAACACACATCACAAAAAAAAGTCACGGGTTTGAACCTGTATTTTAAATGCTGTATACGTGACCGAATTTTAAATGCTGTATACGTGACAAGTTGGGTTGTAGCTATAGCTGGGTAATCACGTCACAATTTGCTTTCTGAGCTAAAGCAGACGTCTGATACACTGTGAATAGAACGTGCACAGCGAGGGGGAAAAAATCAGTGAAGGGGAAAAGGCATGCAGATTTGCTTCTAGTACTTTGTCTAGGCGAACTTTGACCCGTGAATTCGCAAGCCTCATTCTCGAGCCAATAGAAAAGCAGAAGGCGGGACTGTGATCTTGTTTTTCGGTTTAAAAAAAATGAATGGAAGGGCTGCTAATTATATAACACTCACGTCTGTTTTTGACCTGCCTTTTTTTTTCTGCATGCACTAGAGTTTATCTGATAAAATTCTGGGGTGTTTTTGGTATCAAGACTTGCGTAACATCCTCAAACCTCATCCCAAACCGCTAACGTTTTACACGTAATCCTGTTTGATAACGTCTGAGCAATCTAGTTACAGTCTGAGAGGCAAGAGGGAAAATCCAACATGGAGGACAGATTCAGAAATGGGAGTCCATGGACGCCTACATGTTTGTCTCTTTTTTTTTTTTTTTTTTTTTTTTTTTTTTTAAGAAACAAGTCGACTGTGACGAATGTTGTGTATTTACCTCCTCAAACAGCAAACTATATAGATTTAACAAGCGAATGTCTGTTGATTAATCTAAAACAAATATATACACATATATACAATAGATATAGATAAGAAGGGTTACTGTGTTTATTGATGATCCTGGGTGCGGACATGTTGATTTCATGTCACTTGCTGAACTCATGAGCGTTCATGAGTAGGAATTGCGAGTTGGAGGTCGGAAATAACGAAGAAATTTGTCTTGTTTTTGAGTGAAATTACAAAGAAATTTGTCTTGTACACAAAGAAGTAGTAAGGGTTAAATCAATGTACAGGGTGTCCGGAAAGTGACCAATGAGAGTAAAGCTACATGTATTTCATTTTGTATTTGTTATTTACAGCATCTGCGCTACACGTTAAAATGTCCTAATAACCGAAAACAGAAGAGAAATGTTTAAATTTCTATCCTATGATATTGTTACTTATATGCTTTTATAATGTAATCTTGTATTGTAAAAATGTGTTTGAGTATCATATGATACTATTTATTTATTTGCCATATATACCCCTGGTTGTGTGTGTGTGTGTGTGTGTGTTATTGTGTAGCCGTTTGGACATAACCAGTCTCAGCAGGACATCCTCCAGGAGAACACCATCCTCAAAGCCACTGAAGTCCAGTTCCCTCCCAAACCTGTGGTCAGCAACGAAGCCAAGGTCCACACACACCACACACACCACACACACATCACTGTACACTGACAGCAGCTCCTCACCTCGAGGAGCGATCTGTTGACTCCTCCCTCTCCCTCTTTCTCGTTGTCTCTGCGCAGGCGTTTATTCGGCGCTGTCTGGCTTACAGGAAGGAGGACCGTTACGACGTCCACCAGCTCTGTAGCGACTCGTACCTGCTCCCTCACATCCGGCGAACCAACTCGTCCGGAAACCTGCAGGCCACGCCCACTAGCCCCGCCTCCTCCTCGATCATCTCATACTGATCTCATGTTGATCTGTCTGGCTTGAAAAGTGATTGACTTTTTTTTTTTTTTTTTTTTGGATTTGAGCGATTGCCCTTGTGTGTGTACGTGAGGAAAGTGGGAGGGGTTTACGGGTCAGGATGTAGGCCTAAGGACACACAGTTCTGGCTACAGTTGCCATGGCGAAAGTGCACTTGATGGGATGTTGAGCACAGGTGAGAGAGGGGGGGGAAAAAAAAAAAACTTGAATACTAATGTCACAAGGTGGCTGGGTTATACACGAGTGTACAGGAGAGGGGGTGTGTGCGTGTGTGTGTGCGCGTGTGTGTGCGCATATGTGTTGGGGGAGGGCATTACACTTCACACTTTTCTGTTATTTCTTTGTCTTATATCCCCTACTGTGTGTGTGTATCAGAGATGCTGTTGGGAAATGTCGTGTGAGTGTGTGTGTGTTGGCATATGTGAACTATTTTTTAAATTGTGCATAGAATGGAGATGAGCTTCCTCCTGCTGTGTGTGTGTGTGAGTGTGAGAGAGAAGGTTCAGGGTAAACTTGATTTCTTCAAATAGATAATCAACACCTGGATCAACATTTTATTTAACCAATCGTTGGCCTCTGATGTCATCAGTGTGCGCCTGTGAAAATTCCAACATTGGATTTTTTTTTTTTTTTCAACTTCACACAATACAGTGCACTCTCTTCAAGGTCTGATGTCTGAGAATATACTGTGAGCGCACGCTTTTAACGCACCATGATCACGATGGTGTACAAACAATGTCCCCTAGAGGCCATGAAGTACCCATAATGCACTGCATCATTTTTGGTTTGATTGGTTCACATCTTCGCTGAGGAATGCAGCGAGTTACTATGGCAACGCCTCTAACGTTGAATGCAAGCGTTTTGTGAAGTAATTGTGCGTGTTCACGGAGATAGTTCGTGCTGCAGAACCAGAAGTCCAGGGGGTGGAGTCGGATCTGATCCAGCAGTTTGGATATCTGATCCTATAACCCTAACCTACACAACACTGTACAACACATTAAACACACTTACACAGCTTGAAACACACTCCACTCCCTGGACGTTTGGCTCGACTCCGCCCAGGAAGTAGAAGCTGGATCAGGTCCGACTCCACCCCATGGACTTTTTTTTGACTTTGGGTTATGCAGCGACGGGGTACTTGTGTTTTACGTGGTCACTAATTTCAGTTCCCTGTCTTCGTGGTGTGTAAAGAATAGTGCCTATGGAGCCATTCGTGTAGTATTGTGTTTTTGTTTAGAGAATTAAGCGAAATCGTTTTTTGCAGTCTCAGCTAGCTCATGTTAACTGAGCCTTTTCAGTTGCCTCCAAACTTTTTCCGAGTTAAAACATTGTGTGTCTGTGTTTCAGTTCATAAAAACAAAATCAGTAATTTCTTCACACTACTAAGAGCGCTTGTTCAGGGTTAAATGGTCGACTACAGTCAGTATTTTAGCCTTTTCAGCTAAATACTTTCGCTAAATACTAATACGTTAATTTTTAACGTTATATTCCAGTGTTTTCAAGCTAATATCTATCCACTGATTAGCATTTTCCTGCACTGAGACATCAGAAAACCTTTTTGTCAAACTTACTTATAATCGCAGTGTAAAGGCAGGCATTGATATCCATAAATAAGCTAACTGTGTGACTGTTCTTATGCAGGTTTCTCCAGTTTTCTAGCACTGGAGCAATGCAGTAAAGAGGTTCTGTGGTGTCCATGTGCCATTGGACCCACACGAGTCCTTCTCTGAAAGAACACATTGTATAGATTTAGAGCTTCGCTTCCAAACATGTTTGAGGAATTTGTGTTCATTTATCAGATATAGTACAGTTTATGTCGTGTGTATATGTTTGCATAAGACGAACCAAACTAAAATTTCCACCTAAAGAAAGTTTCGCTGATTTCTTTCGAGCTAACGCACATGTTGCACCCGTAATGTGCAGAGTTCCAGACACAACTCATTAGCATATAGTGACGCCCACAAATTCCATAAAAGGTAAATTGTGCAGACAGCCGGGAGCACGAAATGAACCCTCAGGGTAAAGGCTGAAAGGCAGATATGGAAGTTATTTTGACTCACTATCGTGCCAAAAACTATTTAATAATGTGTAATATTAATAATAACGAGTGAGCCATTTCTTCTGTCATAATTGAATGATTATTTATTTATCGAATGAGTTTTATTTGTCTTAATTTGTGTGTGTGTGGGGGCTGGTTTTCTTTCAACTTTATATTCTTTAGTTAATGCTAGTAATATAAAATGGTTGGTTTTCACAAAACGTTCCTGATTTGTACTCTTAGTCACTGAGTTAGTGGACTAGCATGAGGATGTGTTTTTGATCGAGACTCCAAAGCTCTTCTATAAGTCGCTCTGGTTGAAGGCGTCTGCGAAACGCTGTATAAAAATAAGCAGTTTAACCTCAACAGTACATTCCACATATAAACGTGCAGTAATCCATGCAAATGATATGATCTGAAGTCAATCAAGTCGAGGCTGACTTTTAGTAAGTTAGTCTTCTTTTAGTGACGGAATTCATTAACTGCCGTAGATTTCTGTTTATTATGCGCGAGTTTGGAAGAAATGCATTTTCCGTTCTTTTCCGGGTTAAAGGAGGCGTGTCCGTTCTCATGCATAGTGAACACGTACTCTACATGATCAGAATAAAAAAACGTTAAGTAGATCTTTAGCTTAATGAACTAAAATACAGGAGGAGTGGGCGGAGCATGCGGTGCACACTGATGATATCAGATGGCAGTGATTGGTTGAAATAAATGGCACGCGACAGTCATGTTTTATAACAAATCATGTTCAGGGCAGGTCCAGGATCTCTGCTGGACTGTCTCACTGTCATCCTGAAGCAATGTTCACGTTGCTGCTACTCAGTGTTGCTTTTTAGTTTTCAGTTTGGCCTGTTTTTTTTTTTTTTTTTTAAATACTGTACAATTTAAGAGATGTCATATATGAGAAGTTTATCTGCCAGGAATTTGCAGCATGTTGATACATTACTTTTTGTGAGAGGTGTGTATGTGTGCGTGTGTGTGTAACAACTTCTAAGCTAACAAACAGAAAGTGGGCCTGACCCCGCCCCCAAATGGCTGATCAAACCGTGCGACCAACCAGGAGCCGGAGTCAGCAGTGCTCGGTCAGTTTTCTTCTCCTCCCCCCCCTCTCTCTCTCTCCCTCCCCCTCCCTCCCTCTCTCTCTCTCTCTCTGCCCTCCATCTGTGATCTGTCTCTGAAATGCTGCTGCCGTTGTAGGGAATGTAGCCAAAAGAGAAATAAAAATTCCTAAAGCTATTTTAATACACCTGCTTCGGATGCTTTTATTGGCTTGACTGAAATCCTACACCACGCCCACGCAAAGCCGCCTGTGAGGAAATGGTTTGGGCTTCCAAAGCGAGACGGCTAGGATGCTGACGTACTCTAAGCTCAGAGTTCGTTAACCGAGATTAAAAAGAAGCAAAACGGTTTCTCACCAGCAAAAAATCTTGTGTTTAAAGGTGCATTAGCTAAGATTAGTCTTAAGTAGTTGGATTTAGACATCTTCACGAAACTCCGCCCCCAGGGTCTACCATGGCCCCTAAAAAGTGAAAACGTTTTTAAAAAAAAAAAAAAAAAACACAAATGACTTTTATACACAATGAGGTATATCCACAAAGTTGAGCTACACAACACACACCAACACGCAGAGTTACTGTAAAACCTCAGGTACTTTATTGCTTGTGTGCTTTTGTCACAAGTTTTCAATTCTGCACAAGCTCATAGTTCCACTTATCCACTGGTCTATATAGTGTGTATGAGTTTCTGTATGTGTTAATCTAATCAGCAGAAAGAACTCACTGAGAGGGAGAGGACACACTTTCTCTCTCGCTCTCACTCACACACACACACACACACACACACCGACACACACCCACACACACAAACACATTCCCGCTTATTCATCATTCAAATAAAAAGTCTAAATCACAATAAGGGAAACATACAATCCAAACATATAATGGACAATAACACAGGCTTTAGTGATACCATAACTTTAACCTTACTGTTAGAGAATTTAAAAAAAAAAAAAAAAAAAAAAAAAAAGAATAAAGTAAGTGACAAACTCCAAAAGCAAAAGAGATGGAATAGAAAGACAAAATCCAGAGAGGCTCCATGTTCATGTAAAGCTGGATATCAGTGTGCACACTGCAACGACTTACACATATCAGTGTTTTTACGTTTCTTTAAAGACTCTGGAATTATTGTACAATTGACAAATCGAGATTTAGTTATTAATTTAGGAAACAATACAGGAAATCTGATACGCAATATAAACTTGTTTGATGTTAAACAGTATATCGAGTCACTGACAAGTTCGTAAAATCCCTGTTTTATTATTAAATCTCATTTTTAAGATGAAAGAAACACAAGCGCATGCTTTGTCTCCTTGATCGTTCGTATAGAATTTTATAAATGTAGGTTTGCTAACAGTGACAGCGAAAATAACGCAGTGTTCCATATAGAATATTGTGAACCAAGTCTAATCTCACGCAGATTTCTTCTAGTGGAATAAACAACTCTTTCATTTTAAACTTATTAACATTAACACCAGGCCTCTCTGGATTTGTCTGGATTTAAAATCTCGTTCTTTTACCGCATGCGCCCGTCACACTGCCCGTCCGTGTCCTTCTCAGTGTGTCCTCGTGAGCGATTTGTACGTGTTTCTGCCCGCTGGCTCTTTATTAGACTGAATAAATACATTTTCTGTGACAGGATCGGAGTGAGGGAGCGAGAGAGAGAGAGAGAGAGATATAGCTATATATATGGGGAGAGAGAGAGAGACAGGCCTGTTTTTAGGATGCAGATAAAAAGCCTGGTTGTTATGACGACTCTGCGGTGACATGGACATGTGCGCACATCTCCGTCGTGCTTGTCGCCGTGACGACGGGCGTCTCTGCGGGTGTCTCGGTCATGGCGGCGGCGGTGTTCGGCGTAGCGTCCAGGATGAGCGCCGGCGTCTGATTGGGCGTCAGGGAGCAGGTTGCCGGGACGATGGGCGGAACGAGGTCAGAGGGAAGGGACATGCCAGGCATTGGGGGTAGAGTAGAGGGGAGAGTGGAGGGCAAGACGCCGGGCATGCTGGGAATCGGGGCCATGCCAGGCAGGTTGAGAGGAGGGAGGGGGGCGAGAGGAGGCAGAGACGGCAAACCTGCAGAGAAGAAACAGCAGCGCAGGTTCAGGTCCAGATCGATGTCCCGAGGACACACAGGACATAAACGCAGTACGGTTTCCATGTTGTCCTTTTACAACCCACTTCTCTAACGCAAGAACTGGAGTGTGTGTATATACACGGGGTTTTACGGTAACCACCAGGAGCTTGGGGTGGACAAAGCTGTTTCTCGTCCGTTTTAGTTTAAACGTAGACACTAGAAATGTTTATACACACACTTCCTTTCTTCCTGTTTTATTCAAATGTTGTTACATGCAGTAATTAACTAGGAGGTGCACATGTACACTTTTCATGTAAGCATCCCGAATAAATACAGCTAACTGATAAAGTTAAACATACATGGATGGATTTTATTTTTCACATTAAACATTCTCCATTTTCCCTGACAGAAAGCTAGAGCGCAGCATTAGTGTATTTTTCAAGCAGCAAAATCGAGCACGTGTTGTGAATGACTGCTAAGATGAGATGGGAGGAAGGGGGCGGGGCTTCCAGAGGGTGTCGGGTAATATCAGAGAAATCGAAACGGCCTAGGCAACTGTTCAGATTCCAGATTCATATGTAGACCATCTCATCTGCTTTTTTTTTTTTGGTGAGAAAAAAAGACTTATGGGTTATCATTCAAAAATACCCCAAATCAGCGTACCTCATATGGAAAAACGCCTAAAAGGTGTGCAGTTAGTGAAAACAGAAGCGAGTGGCATGCTGTGTGTGTGTGTGTGTGTGTGTGCGCGTGTGTGTACCTGTGGTGGAAGAAGGAAGGCCGGGGATTCCTGTTAACGATACTCCGCTGAGGTCTGGGAGAGGGATGTTCAGGTTGGGGAGGTTAGGCAGGTTGGGCAGCGGGGGAAGGCCAGCAGGTAACGGCATTAACCCTGAAACAAAACCACGTTTGACGTTCGTTTACTTAAAGCCAAGCGCAGGGGTCACTGCAGGTCAACTCACATTCAGAATTAGGGCAGCACAGCTGGCTTTTAGAAATCAGCCATGTTACGTGTGTGCTGTTATAAACAAGAGTTTTTGGTAACCACAAAATGGCTTTTGTGTGTCTCTGCATTCTCAACAAAACGCTAATTAAGCCACGCCTTTACTGCCAGTGCGTTATTTACAGCAACATGTACTAATCGACACTTTTCTTCTTCCGAAAATATTCATTGTGATGATGAGTAACAGGAGATTTAGCATTCGTGACTCAAAATACGAGAAGCGTTACCACATAACAGACTAAACGTCAATACCAAGATCGGACTGCTGAGTACTGGCTCATACTGAGTACGTAGTTTTATATCAAATTCTGATTACATCTGTTTAGCTTCCAAAATCAAATTCTTATTTTTGTGTTAAATTAAGGTAATAATTCTCCTAAACAAATACGTAACGATCGTTGCACCCTTATGTTCACTGGGTTGCTTTGTTTAGCATGTGTAATTACAAAGCTTTATTAGCATGTGTAATGCTACTGAGATCGGATAACGTAAGCTGATCCGAATTCAGGCTCGTTAATTAGAATGAAAAAAAAAAAAGAATCACGTGAGTCTTAAACAGGGACCAGAGGTACACCGGAACCAGGATCGAAAAACACTGTGTTAATGTATGGGTGATGAGGTGTAGGACAGACACTGTGGTATGTGTGTGTGTGTGTGTGTGTGTGTGTGTGTTACCTGGTAGCGTAGTGGCGGGGTTGACCGAGGGCAGAGTGCCCATGGCTGGGGTGACCTGAGTGGGCAGCAGGGGGACAGTGGGCACACCTGAAACAACACCACCACGTTAGGGATGTAACCAAATACAGAAACGAACAGACGGTGCGCTATTTAGCAGAAAAGGAGCCGGCACCTGTCTGAAGCTCGGTGGGCATAGTGGGAGGAGCTGAATTGATTGACAGCCCAGACAGGCTATCCTCAAGTCCAGTGGGGGCTGTAACAGGAGGCGGGGTTACTGCAGAGAGCTGAACCTGAGACGGGAAAGACAAGATACAGATCAGAAAAATCACAAGCTTGTGTACACACACGCACACACACGTACACAGAGCATGTCTATGTAATTCTACTGGGCCAGTGTTTAACCCACAGTAATGTGACCTTACTGTACAGAGCGGCGTTGTTTTTAAAATAAATAAAACGGCGTGTGTGGGAAATGAAGGTCGAACCTCAGTGAAGCCGTCCTTCAGTGGGCTCGCCGGCGCGCTGGGAGTGTGTGTAGGGAAGCTGATCTTCTTCCCCTCCTCGAACGGCCGAGTGGGAATCCTGTGCAGGTAACCGTAGCCAATACCACAGCCCAGACTGAGAGCGAGAACAAGGAAAGAAAGAAAGAAAAAAATGACATCAGTTCATTGCATTGCTGTCTCAGACTGTGAGAGGAAATCATGCTTATTTAAATAGTTTTATATAAGAAAGAATTATTATACATTTATGGCAAAAATTATGTGGACACCTGAACATCACACCTATAGTTGATTCTTCCACAAACTGTTAGCACAATGTTGGAAGCACACAACTGTATAGAATGTCTTTGTGTGCTGTAGCATTACAATTACTGGAACTAAGAGGCTCAAACCTGTTCCAGCATATCAATGCCCCTGTGCACAAAGCGAGCTCCATGAAGACATGGTGTGTGAAGGTTGGAGTGGAAGAACTCGAGTGTCCTGCACAGAGCCCTGACCTCAACCCCACTGAACACCTTTGGGATGAACTGGAACGCCGACTGCACCCCAGACCTCCTCATCCAACATCAGCGCCTGATCTCACTAATGCTCTTGTAGCTGAATGATCACAAATCCCCACAGCCACGCTCCAACATCTAGTGGAAAGCTTCCCAGAAGAATGGAGCTTATTATAACAGCAAAGGGGAATAAATGTGGAATGAGATGTTCACTAAGCACATATTTGAGTGATGGTCAGGTGTCTACAAACTTTTGGCTATATGGTGTATTTAATCTACAGAAAACATAAAATTTAACGCAAACATTTACAACAGCCATGGTTCCCGGGTGGAAAACAGGAGAAAAATAGTTCAAAAAAGGTACAAGGAAGAATGAAGGTGCAAATATTATAACAAAAATTTAAAACGAGGCCATTATAAAGACAAAGCGTGAACATGCTACAAGCGATTTAAAAATAACAGCATGTTCAGATCAGGTGATGAAAACTAACAGACTGTACTGAACAGAAGTTATTAAATGTGAATAAAAATATTTCAGCATTTGTTACTAGACAAAGGAACATCTGTGAAATCTAACACCTTGGTATAAATCACTCACACACACACACAATCTGAAATGGATTTAGGAAATCTGAAGTCCATTTTGCTGCACTGTATCAGATCCACTTACTTACTACACCAGGTGAAATCGGAGGTGTACAGTATCGAAACGCAGCCTGCAGGAGGTATCTGTATAAAGTGAGTAATTGTACACTGTATTGTGATGGAACAGGATGTGTGTGATGGACAGCTTTCCATTTCCAACCCAAACATCCTGTTTCTACACACACTGTGCACACACACTTAACTACTGTGTGATCTTTACAGCCTCTACATTTATTACTTACTACTGATGCACTGCACTTACTCTCTGGATTTCTCTCTCTCTCTCTCTCTCTCTCACACACACACACACACACACACACACACACACACACACACACACCTGCCCTCTCCACCCCAGGCGCTGTTGGGAGTTATGACGACTTCTCTGCAGCTGTCTGTGTCCGTGTTATAAACGTACAGCTTCAGTCCTTTACCCTCATGGGTCTCTATCAATGAGAACAAGTCCTCAGACTGAAGAGAGAAAACACACACACACGTAACTGAAGAGTTCATAATACACCAAAAAAAAAGAAAAAATCAGCTATGCAAAGCAGTAAGTAACTTCAGTGTTCACAACTGGACATTTATAACTACGTATAAAGATTATGAAAAATGAGAATGTCTTATATGAAAGACAGAAAACACACACACACCTCGTTCATGACGGTGTCGGCCCCGATGATGTAGTCTGTGTGCGGCCTCAGTCCTGCCAGAGCAGCCGGAGAGTTCGGCTCTATTTCCTGAGGAGGAGAGAGAGTGAGACGGATTATTAGAGTGAGTGACAGTGAGAGTGAGAGTGTGGGTAATGAGAGAAGAGGAAAAGGATGGAGAGAGAATGAGAGACAAAGGCAGGGAATGAGAAAGTATAAAAGAAAGAGGAAGGAAAGAATAAGTAAGAGAGACAGACGGGACAGAGAAACATGGCAGGTGAGGGGCAGACAGCCAGAAAGAGAGTGTGAGAGGTAGATAGACAGAAAGACAGACAGGGTGTGAGACAGACAGGGTGTGAGACAGACAGGGTGTGAGACAGACAGGGTGTGAGACAGACAGGGTGTGAGACAGACAGGGTGGGCAGGGTGGCAAGAAGCAGGCAGAAAGACTGTGAGAGACAGACAGGCAGAAAGAAACAGAAAGACAGAATGAGCGAGAGACAGACAGGCAGAGCGAGTGAGAGACAGACAGGCAGAGCGAGTGAGAGACAGACAGGATGAAAGGCAAACAGTCAAACAAGTGAAAAGAATGTGAGAGTGAAAGAATATGAGAATGAGAAAAAGAGAACACGTGAGACAGAAACAGAGAGACACACAGAGTTTAAGTGAGCGTAGTAACCCAGATGTTTACTGATGTCCTGTTAAACCAGTCTGATTGCTGAAGTCTCCAAAAGCCGTGTCCCAAATCTCATTCAGCTTCACTCCTCCCTCACTGACTAACGTCTGTGCTAAACTTACGAGATCGGCGAGTTATTCTGACCCACACGCACACCCACACACACAGTTCATCCTCTCACCAGCACGTGCCACACGTTCTCGTTGGCTCCCTCAAAGCTGCAGAAGCGGATGCTGACCCCCAGCAGCCCCTGACCGCCCCACATGTTGCTGGGCGTGACCGTGGCCTCGCGCAGCTCCAGAGTCTTACTGCTGTACACCAGCATCTTCACTGGCTTCTCCACGTTGGCCTTCAGCAGATCCTTCAGTGTGTCGTTGTCCTTGTTCTAAAACAAAAACACACACACACACACATACAGTAGTGAGGTTACACAGTCACACACTCAAGTGTCTCCCACACACACACAGTCACAAGAACCACAGTCTTCTAAGGATCATTATTTTGAATAACGGTTGTGTCTCGAATCATTACGCATGATGATTATGTTCTGGGCAGTTATGTGGACGTGTGTAACGTCTCAGACGCACCAAAGGGAAATGAGATCAGCGAGCTTGTACAGAAACACCTGAGTAAACAGTCATTACTGAGACTGTGACGGGGAACACGGGGTGCTGGCCAAAATTGAGCGTTTCTCCCCATAACATACTTACACACTTCAAATTTAAGAAACCATAAACGATGTGGAAAGACTTTTTTTTTTTTTTTTTTAAAAAACTTGCCTTAATTCTTGCACAAAAACCAGAAACAATTTAACAAACACAGTGACTGACAAAAGATGCCAAAAACCTTGCTAGCCTTGCTAGTCTGATTTCCTCACAAGGTGAACATCACGCTTTGGTCTCACTGACTTTGAGCGGTTGTTGGTGCCAGAACGGTTAAAGCTGTTTAAAGTTTATACAAAATGATGCAAAATGATGCAAAAAAAACAAACAAACAAACAAAAAAAAAAACATCCAGTTTTGTGTGGCGCCTTGTAGAGGAGGAGACTGTAACTCAAATAACCACTCTGTACATCCGTGGTGAGCAGAAAAGCATGTCCGAATGCACAAAATGCCAAATCGCGAGGACGATGGGATACAAGAGCCGCAGAGTCCACAAGAGAGCTGCCTCCATCCTTAAGGACCCGACACACCCACAATACGGCCTGTTCACCCTCCCACCCTCAGGACGGAGGTACAGGAGTGTGAAATGCACGACTTCCAGACTAAGGAACTCCTTCTTCCCCTCAGCCATTAGACTTGGTGGCCAGTGGACACAGACTAGTCTCACATCCCTCATAGATTAGGTGGACTGAACTGCTACAGCTCAATCTGCACATTTGTAAATGTTACTGCTGCTATTTCTTATCAAGTAGCTTCATTTCGATTTGCACATTGTTAAATGTGCCAGCTGCTATTATTATTATTCTGTAGTTGCATTCAATTTGCTACAGGCTACTGTACTATTGTTATGTACTTAAGTCAATATTGCACAGAGATATACTTCATATTACTGCTACATGTGAACACATTACTGTTACTACATGTACTATACTATTGTTTTGCACAAGTCAATATTGCACACTCACACATACAGATGTACATAGTTTATATTTCTATATACACAATCCATATTTCTGCTTCTGCAACATGGTTATACTTTATTATGTTTGTTTGTATGTATGTGTGTGTGTGTGTATATGTCTGTTTTTATTTTTTTTACATAGTTTGCATTTGTCTTGGCATTCAATGTGGACAGCAAAGAAAGAATTTCATTGTAAAGGGAAACTTGTTTTTCCTCACTGCGCACATGACAATAAACGCTTTGAATTTTGAATCTTGAATAGCCGATGATTTCCACTCAGGAATCTGTGCAGAGGGTAAAGACTCACAGAAACGGGACAGTCGAAGACCGGAAAAAGAGAGGTGATGTTTTCCTGCATGATTGGCTGAGTAAGCGAGCGAGTGCGTGAGTGCCATCTTTCTTTTTGAATGCACCACCATGCTGAAAGTTTGAAATGCAGCACTATCCTACTATCCTTCACGGAACATGTCTCTCTTACACCAAATTTCGGTTACAGCTTGCAACACACTAAACTGGAGTCCACACGCTTTTCTTATTGCTTCATCCGTTAGTTTCGAAGCTGCAGTGCAGAATTCATGACAGCAAACCTCTTCCAGCTGCTTGACTCTCGACTACTTTACAAAAACGTGCTCTGTAAACGTACCAGTCTGGTGTTATTGATGGACACGATGAAGTCGAAGAATGGTTCGAGTCCGGCCCGGTGTCCAGGCGAGTTCTCCTGCACCTGAGAGAAGTCAGAGGTTATGGACATGCATGGATGATACAACACTTTCCAAAAAAAATAAAATAAAATCTGACAGGAAAAATGATTTGAGCCTGAAATTCTAACCTGCCCTAATCTCACATGGGTTGAATGCTGAAAGCCATGCAGCTACACACCCTGAATCAACAGTCTCTCTGTGTGTGTGTGTGTGTGTGTGTGTGTGTGTGTGTGTGTGTGAGTAATCTCTTCTGTACACATTCACAAGGATTACAAAACCCTGCATCATTCACCTGCAAGACTAACCTGGCTAAATAAATCAGGCTAGCTTAATCTGAATGCTAGCTCTGAACAATGTTGGTAATTAAACACCTGACCTTGTTTACATAGTGATTTAAATCCATTAGCAAATACAGCTAGCTAAAGTGGGAGCGAGCTAGTAACGAGTTTACATTTTTTTAAAAAATGTCATAAAACCAAATAAATATACTAAAGAAATGCTCCATATTATATTTATGAGGATTTTTAAATGTAACATTTAAATGCTAATGAAAATTCTATGTGAAATAGCTTCTACGTGTAGCTCCATTTTTACGTTAACGTTAGCATTAGCCACGTAGAGCAGGCCGCGCGGGACATCCCCGGTGTCGAGTTTTTCCTCCCGCCGCCACGTAGGCGCTCGTTAGCCGCATTAGCATCCTGACAGCACCCGCTACCGCAGCTTAGCCGCATACTAAAGCTGCATCACTAGCCAACACCTACCCTAAGGACATGATAGCCTTCCGAGCCTCCTCCAGGAATCTCCACGCTCTGTGTTCCCCCCATGACTCCCCCGTGTCCGTGTGAGCGGTGTGAATCTTATCCCTGTCCCCGGGTTTGAGTGAACCGAGCCGGGTAGGAAGTTCTGCAGGGATGCGGCCGCTTGCGTAGCTTTAGCTGTTACGTGGCAGTCGGGGAAGAAGGGGCTTATGGGTAACTGTAATGTTTTCACACCTGTATTTAGACAAGCCCCGCCTACTGTGCGAGGATTCGCGGGAAGTAGACTCTTTCCTGGGCTGTGATTGGCTAGAAACTCATGGACACGTTTAATCCGCCAGTTGGACGGTCATCATGTCACCATGGCAACCAGAGACAAACACGGAAGACGTTTAAAATTCATTAAAAGTATTATATTGTGTAAATTTTATATATAGAGCCTGTATTTTTAAAATATTGCTACTAACAGAATTTTAACACATTACGAATATAACATGGTTATAGTAAAAAAAAAAAAATTAAAAAAAAAGTATATATATATATATATGTACAGCGTTGTAGAATTCACATCATAAAGTACCACTATTCTAATTTTAACTGAGTTTATAGTGGTATTATAGCTTTAGATTAACCAAAGCTTCAATAAAGTACATCTTACACTCATTCATATCTCTCTCTCTCTCAACGTATAGCCACCTTCCATTATTGTCGGTGCTGACGTCACATCACTGGCCAATAAGCATCTCAAATATTAACCAATCACAGGGACGAGGCTGGAAAATAACTAACCAATCATAGCGCAGGAGGCGGGATTTGTCGATTATGGGTGGGATAAAAAAATGATGCTGGTTAGGAACGTGTTTGTGGCGCATAGGGTCAAGAAAAAGTCTCCCGGTTATGAAGAGGTTAATACATTATCATAAATATCATCATACAGAGATTTAAATACTTTATAGGATTAAACATTTTGTTTGGAATTTAAGATGTGATTTTTTTTCTCTATAAAGCGACACAGTGTTTAATTATTTCAAGTGCTGAAGTGCTGCCATCTTGTGGTAGGAGGGGGTTACTACACGCCACAGGAAATACACGAAAACTAATCAGGAAATAATAATAATAATAATAACAATAATAATAATAATTTTTATTTATAAATTTATGTATAAATTAAATGTATACATTGTGTTTATATATTCAAATAATATATTAAATAATATTTAAATACAAATTTAAATTAAGATAAAAAATATTATATATTATATATTATTTAGAAATTCACATATTTACAAAATTATATATATATATATATATATAAAAAAATATGGTAAATATGTGAATTTCTAAATTTATAATAAATAGGCATTGAATTGTTGTTTATTCATCATTAATGCAAAAAATAAAAAATAGAAAAACAATTATGGCCCTTTACATGTACACAAATCTGAGTCTGGACCCTGTATTATAGCAAAAACATGTTTAAAAATAATTAAATAATAAAGAAGAAATAAACAAACAAATAAATAAATAAATAAACACATTAATTAAATATTAAATAAGTTATAGGAACATACTAACGTACTTTACTGCATAGATAATGCTTAAAAAAAGTCATCTATAGAGAATTTGTGTAGCACTTTTTAATAATCTTTTACTAAAAGGTTGAGGCGCATTATGAGCGAGCGAGTGAACCAGTGGCACGCAACCTTTCAGCTGAGGAAGAAGAAAAGTCAGCTGGATCCAGGACTCAGCAGGAGACTCCATCTTCCTCTGCTCAGTCTCATGAGGAATTTCTCACTGGGGGGTTAAAAGCATCTGCAGATCTGCTTTGAGACAATCTGTGCTGTGGAAAGTGTCCAAAAATAAACCTCGGATCTGCCTACGACTGAGAGAAACATTTCATTTTAACATTTTTTTCTTAAATTAGGAAAGAATACTGGACTGGATTAAAGCACATTAAATCTACTCTGTTATACATTTCATAGTATATATTTATTTATTAAAAAATAGATGAACAAAAACAGTCTATTACGTCGAATCGATTTCATTTGGGCATTTGTAGTAGGAAGGAGTTACGACACTCTCCACGAAATACTCAAGAAAAACAGAAATATAGTAAAACAGCATAAATCTGTTACATATACATCTCCAGTCACTTTATTAGGAACACCATACTAAGACTAAATAGGATTCCCTTTGCTCTTAGAACAGCCTCAGTTCTTTATGACATGAAGTCCTTTGAGATTCTGCGTGTTGCTGCCAGATGAGCTGCTTTGAGTCTTTCGAAAGCAAAAACTGGGATTTTCACACATAACTTTCTCTAGAGTTCAGGCAAAATGGTGCGCAAAACAAAAAACATCCAGCGAGCGGTCAGAGGAGAATGATCAGACCGGTTCGAGCTGATAGGAAGGACTCAAATAACCACTCTGTGCAACCGTGGTGAGCAGAAAAGCATCTCCGAACACAGAATGTTGAACCATGAGGGAGGTGGATGAGCTACAAGAGCAGAAGATGGCACGCTTGTTAGCCCAAGAACGGAAATCTGAGGTTGTAGTGGACAAGAGATCACGTAGAACTTGAGGATTGGGAAAAAATAATAATAAAAATAATAATAATATTTATATTTTTTCAATCTTCAACTGTCCCATTTTCAACATTCTAATTTTTAATCATGAAAGAATACACCACACTGCTGTACAGTAACAGCTGATCAATTTATTGTTGACTCTATTATAGATTTAATATTTTATATATATATATTTTTATTTATATATTTATATAGAGCTTAAAAACAAACAGGAAGGACAACAAGAGTTTCTACCGTCTAATAGATTGCATTTGTACAGGAGAGCGTAACAGTGTTCACATGGCGTGTTTGCGGGTCAAAGTGCCGTCCTTCAGTAGGAGCGTTTCCCTCCATACATCCGTACATTAAACACACACACTCACACACACACACACACACACACACACACACACACACACACACACACACACACAATTTACAGACTGAAGGAAAAACGACATTGTGCAAAGTGTCACAACTGCTGGATGCAAGTTTTATATACAACAATAACGTCATATTATCATATATATTTTATAATACATTTAAAGGAACAATTCAGAAAACAAACAAACAAACAAACAAACAAACAAACAACAAATTTACAGAATGCTCCCTTTTACTCCAGATGTATTCGATCAGCCAAGACGTCGCTGGTGTCTACATCTGGATCTGCATTTTTTTAAATAATTTTTTTGAATATATTACACATTATTGTATTTATTTACCACAATCTGTATTTTCCTATGTTTTCCTAAACATCAGATTCTTCTAAATTGTGCTTTTTTAAAAAATATGGCAGAGATTAAGCTGCTCGTTAATTCATTGCTTTAAAACATTCAGTCGAAGATACACGCGACGTTAAAACTGATACACAACACACTGATTGCACTGAAGAGGTCAAGGGCCTAAACAAACAACACCCACACACACCCACACACACACACACACACACAGAATAAATATATATCGTATATATTTTTATATAGTTTTTTTAAAATATACTGTATATACCATAAGTACCAGCTTATCTGAAGGAATACAGAATAGAAAGTGTGTAAGGTCTTTGGCTCACAAATTCACGACTGGACCATAAACATATTTATATACAGAAATATGATTTAGATACAACGATACGTTACAAACAAATTAAACCACCGCCATCGCAAACGTTCCAACACGATTTAGGCATGTGCCGATAATAAAGGGAGTTAGCTAGCAAGCTGTAACGAAGCTAACATTAAGCTAACAATTTGGCTTTATCCAAAAATCACTACTCTATATATATTAGCATAAGTGTTAACATGCGATTTAGCAAATTTAGCTAGCTATGGCACTAACGTTTTTACTCTCAGACGCGCTTATAAGCCCATTTCATGATTTCAAGCTAAAAGTGTTAGCTAGCTAGCAATCGTTATGTGGTGAGCTAGCGCTAATCTTTCCCTTGTTAGCATGAACCAGCCACTATCCATGTCCAAAAATCACCAGCATAGCGTATACTATTTAGCAAAAATAGCTAGCTAGCAAGCTATGACAAGCTGTACTAGTTAGCACAAACAGACATGTTAAGCATTTACTGTGGAATGAAACTTTAGTATCAGCACATGCCTAGTCACAAAATAAATAAAGGCTATAATGTATATATATTTATATATTTGCTGCGTTCAGATGGAGTTGTGTGTTCATCATGTTTTCCAGAAGATTCTAACTTCAGAATATTAACGCTTTTGAATAGGCTATGGCAGAACCCATGGAAGTTTGGTTAGCAACCGGAGCGTTATGCTAAGTGGAATTCCACCATAATCTCAGTTAAACAGACACTTTCTGATTCATTTTGCAAAATATCTGAGGGAAATGTTGATATTTCTGACACTTCTGTTCTGTTTCCATCATCACTGTGACTTTATATTGTCCATATAACGACTTTTTTTTTAAACTACAAACAAGCTAGCTAAGCTGTTAGCCTCTATGAAGGAATGTAGAAGAGTTTGGGCAAATGAGAAACTTCCTGTTATTCCCATTTAAAGCATTTATACATTATTATTCATTTACTGGGTAAAGAATTGTCTACTTTTCATATAATATTGACTCGCATTAATTTGTGTATTGTTAGCATTTTTTTTTAGTTTGTAACAATATTAAAAGAGTTTATCCATTGTAACTCAAATCTAGCCCAAATTTTCCAATGTTCTTGTAGCCAGTTGTCTCACTTCCAGAAAAAAAATCTGGGTTGTCGCAAAGCTCCTAAAATTCCGACTCTGCAATGCATCCAGGCCTTAAATTTGGAATGTGAGTCAACTGGCTACACGAACATGTCTTCTTGTAAATGTCTGACTCGGAAGTTTAAGAGCTTACTGACATCCCAGATTTTGCGAACCAAACCGAAAACTTCCCGTTATTCCAATTTCAAAGCGTTCATGCACTGGCAAGTCAGAAGTTTTGGAGCTTTCTGACATCCCAGATTTTGCTAACCAAACCAAAAACTTTGAGAATTTGGGAGAACAGGAAAACTTCCCGATATTCCAATTTCAAAGCGTTCATGCATTGCCGAGTTGGAATTTTAGGAGCTTTCTGAAGGCCCACATTTCACTAACCAAACCTAAATTTTTTGGGAAAATGGGAAAACGTTTCCATTATTCCAATTTCAAAGCATTGATACATTGCAGGGTTTGAAGTTCAAGAGCTTTCTGAGAGCCCTGATTTTGCAAACTAAACCTGGAATATTGGATAATTTGGGAGAATGGTAAACTTTCCCATTATTCCAATTTCAAAGCATTCATGCATTGGCAAGTCGGAAGTTTTGGAGCTTTCTGAAGGCCAACATTTCAATAACCAAACCTGAAATTTTGGGGAAAATGGGAAAAAGTTCCCATTATTCCAATTTCAAAGCATTGATACATTGCAGAGCCTGAAGTTCAAGAGCTTTCTGAGAGCCCAGATTTTGTTAACCAGACCTGGAAGTTTGAGGATTCAGGAGAATGGTAAACTTTCCCATTATTCCAATTTCAAAGCATTCATGCATTGGCAAGTCAGAAGTTCAAGAGCTTTCTGAAAGCCCAGATTTTATTAACCAAACCTGGAATTTTGAGAATTCAGGACAATGGGAAAATGTCCTGTTATTCCAATTACAAAGTGTTCATGCATTGCCCAGTCAGAAGGGCAAGATCTTTCTGACAGTCCAGATTTTGCAGACCAAAGCTTGAATGTAGCAGAATTCAGGATAATGGGAAAACCTTTCGTTATTCCAATTTCAAAGCATTCATGCATTGCTGAGTTGGAAGTTTTGGAGCTTTCTGACAGCCCAGATTTCACTAATCAAACCCGGAAGTGAGCTAACTGGCTACAAGTAAACTTCCGACTGGAAGACTGTAATTATGATTACTCCCATATATCCTAATTCAGCTTTATGCTCGGTGTCTATATTTCCCGGTTGCCTAGCAACAGTGTTCTCACGACTTGAACCATCTGAACGCGTCGTTATTGTCGTAAAGCATTTCTGCTGGAAACTGAAGACACGTTTTCACCTCACAAAGGTGCTCGTTAAACACAAGATCTACAGCAGTGATGATCAGCCCTGCTCCTGGAGATTTACAGTCTCACGCCTCAGTTCCTGTCCTGATGAATTAGCGTGTGGGAGTTTAGATCTCCAGGAACAGGGCTGATTCGTCCTCACTGACCTACAACAAGGTAAGTTCTAGAAACACGACCACAGACGGCACGTTGCACACGTATACACAGGAAGAAGATCAGACTTGGTTAAAAGGGTGGTGCGCCTTGCTCGTCTTTGTTATATATTTACAACCTGAAGCACTGTAAACGTCCCATTACACATAATATATACTTAATATTAATATACATATACTGTATATATGGATGGAAATGTGATGAAAACAAAGCGCCATGGGTTTTGAGGACGGTGTGAGGGGGGACATTCTGTCATACACACTCATGCCATATTATTACTATTAGTATTATTATATAAGCACTGATTTGTATGTGTAGGTTTGAATTGTCTAGTAATATTAATAATCCTGCTGTTTCTCCAATCATCATAAATCCCTAAGGTCTAGTCCACATTAACAGGTGCAAATTTGAAAACACGTCTTTTCATATTTCTTTGCCTTTCCATCCACTTTAAAACACTTTTTTTGACAACCGAAATCCATCAAAATAGATGAAGCCAGTTGGTTTATTTGGTGAGATATGGGTGTGTTCATGTAAACTTCTAAACAGGACATTTAGAGGCTTTTGGACAACCCAGATTTCACAAACTAAACCCATAATATAGGAGAATTTGTAAAAATGGGAAAACT
>NC_069711.1:3335000-3362500 GCF_027358585.1 Pangasianodon hypophthalmus | reverse complement strand
AAAATGTAAAATAAAAAGGCAATTCCGAAATAAATAATCACGTGAAAATGTAAAGCAATGTAAATATTCCAATGAACTGTGTAATATTTTTAATATAATTATTGCAGACTATGAGTAAAATAAAAAATTCATGAGAAATTGAGAATGCTTTATTTTGTTTTGTTCTGTTCTGGCAAAATACCCAATTTTAAATATTTAGGCTGACCAAAAATGGAACAATACTAAGAAATACTAAAATACTAAAAAAACAAACAAACAAAAAAAAACAAAACAAAAAAAACATGAAGCTTTATGATCTCGGCTCATATGTAAAATCATTTTTAGATTGTAAAATCATTTTTACAAAGCCATGAGAGGAACGAGTGATGATAAAAATGACTTTTACGTATTTTTTTGTAAATTTGTAGCAAGAACGTGTTTTATTATTGAAAAGAGGTATATTTTGGATTTTTTTTTTTTTTGGAGAATTGAAAATGTTCTATTTGGAAAAAAATTTATTCTGAATTTATTTACAAATTTATTCTAAAAGAATCTTTAAAATAATTTCTTTAAAAAATCTTTAAAAAAGTCTTTAAAATAAGGAGAATTTTGTAACTAAAAAAATTCTTCAACTAAATTCAATTGGATAAATTAAATAAATTATCTAAGAAAACTGAAATGAAGAATTTGTGTGTTTTTTTTAAAAAATAATTTCAAGAGTGTTGTGTTATTATGCATTTTCTCCATAATTTATGGACTAATTTATTCTGTATACATTGCAGCAGTATTTCAAAAGATTATGCATTTCAGGTGTGTAACTTATGCAACAGATAGAATTTTATAGCAGACAAACTGCATATTTTTTGAACTTACTTTTTTTTAATATTAAAAAAAAAACATACTACAGTTACATTCACAGAGATCACACTTTTTCCTCATTCTGATGTTTGATGTGAACATCAACTGAAGCTCTTGACATGCATCTGCGTGATTTTATGCATTGCGTTCCTGCCACCTGATTGGCTGCATGAATGTGCAGTTGTTCCTAATAAAGTGGAAAGTACCATATTGACTATAAGTTAACTGGACGTGTTTAGCATGTTTCACTCTCCTGTCCTTGCGTTCTTGAGGGATTGCTAGGTATCACAGAGAGAATGTTCTTCCCAGGATCGCAAGTTCTTAGCAGTTAAGAAAGTTAAGAAAGTGTAAAGAACGCTTACGTCCACATGGAGCCACATGTTGTATTTCTCGCAGATGTCTGCGATGTCGTTGATGGGGTCGAACGCTCCGTATACTGTAGTACCGGCTGTTGCGTTCACAAAGAGTGGAACATAACCCTATATCACACACACACACACACACACAACAGAAACATTAAAGACAGGTACTGTCCAGTTAAGGCTCCATTTATTGAGTTAGAATGGCGTGTAGGTAATGAAGCAAACGAAGCAGGGCTAGTGAACTGCAGTCCATCTGTCAGAAGAAGACAGGCTCGTCACGCTGCTTTATTGATCCACTGAGCTCCATTAGAGCAGACGTTAAGCTCACACACTCAAACAGCTCTAAGAACCGATTTCTCTATAACAGACGCACTCCTGCGCTCACCTTCTGTTTGGCGCTGATGATTTTAGCCTCCAGGTCTGCAGGTATGACTCGACCCCTGAAACACACCAGCAAACCTAAAGATATTAGATACCATCATCTAATAAAGGCTTATGGGTAAAATTTGCTTCTAGGACAAGCAAAAAATTTTTTGCCTTTTTTTTTTTGGCAGTGGGATCGTGTTTTATGTTTTATACACAGTGATTGTGGACTAATTTGTTACCTTTGGTCGGTGCTGAGCAGGATGACGTTTTCTTTACCGAAACCCAGAGCTGCTCCAGCTTTAGCGATCGAATAGTGACTCTACGAAAACACAAACACACACACACACACTGTAAGTCTACAGTCTACAGGCAATCATGGAGCACATCTGGATGAAATACAAAAGACTGAGATGGTCAAGTTCTTCGAAGTTCCTCACATGTTCTGATGTAAAGAGAACGAGGCGCGGTGCAGCCGACATGCCTTTGGTTTTGACCTCGGGGAAATACTTATAGCGGGCGATCATCACACTGTACATGTTCGATATGGCACCACCTGTGTGTAGAAAATAAAAATGATCCCAACGACCAATCAGAATCTGGTTTATTGTTATACCACAGCACTGTTACAGTAAATTCTCAAATCTGATTGGTCAGAAGGTGATTAGTTTTCAGTGATCACGGGTTTATATTCATGCGCTCGGTTTAATACCATATCGTTTCTATAGTAACAGCTCATTCACAGGGGCTTGTATGCTGGATGCTCTACATAAACTAAAGTTAATAATAAATGGATAAAAAAATGCGTTGTTATTCCCCTATTTGTGAACATAATAACTCTATAAAGAAATTCACATATTTACAATTTATTTCGGTTTAATTTAATTTGAATCTGTTTATTTCTGTAAAGCTGCTTTGTAGAAATGTCCAAACGCGTTAAACGCGCTATACAAATAAAATAGAATTGAATTGAATTGAACAAAGACATATAATAAACATCTAATCATTGATGAGGTGAGGTTTTCTGTAAGGACACTTTTATTTAGCATTTATGGAAGGAGTCTCCAGTGTCAGTGTAACAGTCAGTACGTTTTTTTTAACTCATTTATTTATTTTTAATGGGAAAGTCTTCAAAATGGAGGATTTTGCACTTTCCAGTTTCTCGCTAACAAGAAAATCAGCATTTTTTTTTCTTATTATTAACTTCAAGTGAGAGAAAAAAAAGAGAGAGGGAAGGACTGGTGAGCGAAGGACTGTTTATAGCTGCTATAACGTAAGCGGTAACAGGAACTAACTTGTTTTGTGGATGTTTCACAACATTGAATGTAACTATAATCGTATTAAAAAGTGTGAAATGTCATTATTTAATAAATTAAAAGTCAAAAATTGAAAAAGTGTTGGTGGTATAAGAGGAATAAAACACTTCATGATGTGCTGTTATAGGAAAATAATCCACTTCAGGGTATCTCTGCTTTGTGCCATGGATTATTTTCCTGCCCCATTGTGTTATTACTTTACACATGCTATTTTTAAAACTTTTTATATACAAAGGTGAGTGTATGAGGATTTAGACATGTTTGCATGATGCTAACTAGAGGCTATAAGCTTCGATTATTTGCTAGCAGCATTAGACGCTTAGTTTTAGTGCAAAAAAAAAAAAATTGGGCTTAATTATAGGTTTAATCTGTCTTAATAGTGTCTCTTGGGATGAAGAAGAAGGAGACTGCAATATTTTCTTTCCAGAAACCACATTCTGGAAAGTTTACCCGGTGAGAAAAGTCCGTCTCCTTCTCCGTTCGGCCAGCCGATAATCTCCCTCATCTTCTTCAGCGTCAGTTGCTCCATCAGCACAAACACAGGCGCAATCTCGTAGGTGAACCTGGAAAGGCGTGAAAAGAAGCAGACAGCGACTTAGGACCGAATAAAGCGAGGACATTTTGATTGACAGGAGAAAAATCTGTCTTGTCACGCGTCTGCGCTTCTTTGACTGACTAGTACAAATTGACTGAGCTGCAGTGGAAACCTGCCTCCTCCTCTTCCTCCTCTTCCTCCTCCACAATGATTCTGCTTCATTTCCCCAAGAAAACACAATGCACAGACCCTTCTAATGCGTTTCATCGACAAACCTAATAACAGACCTCCACAGATATCATCGATACCTGCTCTCGATTGTGTCGCAGCTAATTTCGAACCCTCATAAAAGCCTGGCGTAATGTAGAATCCCATCCCAGATAAAATATTCTGCTGTGAATGCTGCTAATTAAATGAGGGCTGCGATGGGCTCGATAAGCGCTCTTTTCGCTCGGGGGGGGTTTAATGAAGGGGTCTGATGGCGTGATGAGTATCTGTCAGTCTCAATGGAGGAGTTCAGAGCGACAGGAAACAGGCAGGGCACGGCTGTTCGGCTGAGATAAGGGCCTCAATCCGTCTCATTCAAAGAGAGGAATGGCACATTTCTATGTCATTTTGAGAGAGAGAGAGAGAGAGAGAGAGAGAGAGGGAGGGGTGTTGTAAGCAAAAAAAGGACAAAACAGGACGTCTGAGAGCGTAGCCTCACTGGAGGTCCGAGATTAACGAATGTACATGTATTACACAGAATCAGGATGGATAAAATTCCCATGTATCCCATTTAATATTTATCGATATAGCTTTTCAATGATCAGTAGCATTTCTGTGTGAGTCAGTAAATGGTTTTCATGCTGGTTTTGCAGACATTCGGGCTTCACACTATAACAAAAAGGTCTCATGCAGCTGCATTTTTGCTCCATAACATTCCCTAAGAGTACACAAGGACTCCTTAAGGTCCACTTATGCGTCCAATCACCTTAAATAATGTCTTTCTGTGATCGCGTCCTCGAAATGCTTTCTACACACTTAAAGAAGGTTTAAGAAGTTTAAACCTAAATTCAGAAATTCAAAATTTCCGACCACAACCTCTTTAGAAAGTGAAGATCCCTTTTTTTTTAAAGATTGAACCCCAAATTCCAGATTATTATCTTTCATATTATCTTCAGAGTCAATAATAATATTATAAACATATTAATAATATGTCAAGAATAATAATATTCATGACATTCCAGATGTTGAGCAGAGAAATTTATTATCATTCTTTATTATCGCCTTGCTCTCATGGTCCTATATCCTGAAGTGTTTTATTCCACTTATACCACAGCAATTTGCCAATATTAACAATATGTTATTTATTAATTTATTAGCAAAACAAGCTAGTTCCTGTTCTCGCTTATGTTATAGCAGCTATCAACAGTCTTGTCTTTCCCTCATCAGTCTCTCTTTGTTTCTCTCTCTTTAAGTTAATTAGACAAAAAAAACTCAGTGTTTCATGTTGGTAATAAGCAAAAACTCGTCTGGTGTGAAGATTTTCCCCTGTTGGAATGTTATAGCTTTATTTCTGACACTGGAGACTCCTTCCATAAAGGTTAAATACACATCTCCTTATAGAAAACTTCACCTTATGGTAACACTATATTAAAAAAAAAGATTTAACCTGGAGTGCCCACCATATAAGTCCCTGTATAAGCTGTTACTATGGAAACAATACCATTAGAATGCGAGCTCCTGTTATAGAAAATTAATCAACACTTTCTGACCAATCAGGATTGAGAATTCAGCAATACTGCGCTATAAACATCAGATAAAAACCAAGACGTTTATTTTTTTAAATATGTAATGCATCTCTGTGAACAATTAAAAATTTTATTATACGTTATAATATGTTTTTGATATTAATATTATTTTTAAATATTTATTTTAAATATTACGAAACTTAATAATTATTTTTATTATCTTATTTTTATTTTAATATAATAATTATTATATTATCTTTTGTTTTAATTTATTTATAAATTTATGCTTAATTATTATATTTATTTCCAATATTTTAAATCATTTTGATCCGATTAAATTGATGTATTTTTTATTACAACACATATTTTTATGCAACAATATTATTTCTGCACACTGTATGAAAATAATTCATCTAAAAAATAATGTATCATCTAAAATACAAAAATATATTTGTAGTATATGGATGATACTATAAAGTTGGAATATTATTATTATGAATAAATTTGTGCGTGAGTGCATGTGCATTATCTCTAAGTGGGTTTGTGTGTGTGTGTGTGTATGTGTGTGTGTGTGTGTGTGTGTGTTTTGGGACATTAGCTGCCAGTCGATACGTGTCAGCTTTGATCATTTCTAATTAATCACAGTGAGTGATGATGATGGCAGAACCCGCGCTTTCACCACATTCACACACTGACAGAGCCTCGAAACAAAGGAACACCCTGCTTTCAGCACACAAAGCCTGTGTGTGTGTGTGTGTGTGTGTGTGTGTGTGTGTGTGTGTGTGTGTGTAAGCAGGAGGGGGGGGGGAATGGCTTAAAGAACGAATGACTGAGGTAGCAAATGATGCTTAAACACTGCAGCGAAGAATCAGACATAATGGGGCCGAGAACATGTAGCATCATTCCAAAAGATCCAGTTCTGCCCAGCGGGGTGCAACATCCCCGGAGCAAAACAATCCCATCACACACACACACACATACACACACACACAGAGTGTGAGAGAGAAAGAAAGAGAAAGAGAAGAGAGAGAAGTGGCAGTTTTTTTCACTACATAGCCCTTCACTTCAGGTATTTCACAGCAATACAAATATACTTTAATTTTTTAAGGACAAAATTTCTCATCTTTTCATCTCCATGCTAATCGACATAAACAATCCTGACACGGTCAGAGCTCTGAATTCCCTTCCCATTCTCACAATAAAAAAACAAATGTGTGTGTAGGTTTCACTACAAATAAGCCATGGAGAGAACTGGACGTTTCTAACATCACCATTTTTTCATGGTTTAATTAACACTAGCTTCAAATGACCTGAAGATCATCTCTATAATTTTAGGACCAAAAAAAAAAAAAGGAGCCCAAAAAACATCATAAAGGTACAATGATCTTATCTGAGAGAGAGAGAGAGAGAGAGAGAGAGAAAGAGAGAGAGAGAGAGAGTTCAGAAAGTTAGTTCAGTGTATTGCTCGCTTTACCATTTAGCGATTATATTTGTTTCGTGATGATTTTCGGAAAATTTTACTAACCACCGAATTTTATTAATACAATATAAAAATATAAAGTAATACTTTATTTAGTGTTCTAGCACTTACTAGCTTTTTATAACATTTCTTGCAGGTCTGTTAGTGAATCCAAACATTAAAAAAAATAAAATAAAAAACTACGGCAAGAGGAAAGAAATTTACTTTCAGAACCTCAAACATGATCTAAAACAATTTAAAAATCGTTTGAAAATTTACATACTGTAACTAGAAAAACGTCTTTTATGAACGTTTAATGAAATATCGTTTCAGGAATTTGTACAAAGGACAAAAAAAGATTCATTAAAGGTTCATTGGATAATTCATGCTTCCATAAAAGAGTCGCAGAGTTCTCCAGAGAACCTTTAAGGATTAAAAGATCGAAATTTTCCAAATGTGTTCACAGCGTTTTAACTCTTCCCTCCTTGTTTTTTTGCTTTTATTCTGATTTTTATTCAAAGTCACCCAAAGTCACACACATCCTCATATTTTCACACACAGAAATAAGAAATAATCCAATATATACTGTATAATATAGTATATACTGAGTGTCTCAATACGAAGCATGAACCTTTCTGGAGTCCGGGACCGTTTTAACTGTAAAATAAATTTCACTGAACCCTCAAAATACATATTGATTTTAAGGACATAATCCTATTTAAACATTAGCCTCATTATTCAAATGTGCTCAATAATATTCTGGCTATTTTATTGAACTCCTAGAGAGTTTTGGTTTCTGAACTTTCCATCCACAGGACATGTTAATCCCAAGATTAAATCGTTTATAGGCTACTTGCGTTTACATTAGTAAGTTTCAGATTGAACCCATTCAGTTCAATCCATGTATGATGGATTGTGATTTTCTCTAACAAAAGGAAGAAAATGAAATGTACATAATTTCCCTGCTTTATCCCAAATGTAGTCAATCAGTGCCTTAAGTTTGCTAATTTAGTTTAACTCTTTTTACCAGAGGCCAAAAGATCAACATTTATTTGTGATGTTAATGGCTTATATGAAAGTAGACGCAAGAATTAGTAGTTTTTCATAAGTATTTCTTTTTTTCCCCTAGCCTACTAGGTTTAAATTTACTGTGGAGAGGTGTGAATTATTTCCTACCTGCTCACCAGCAGCTAAACACAGAGTCATGATACTCTACATACAGAAACCCAACAGTGTGCTGACTAATCTTATAACAGACTTGCAGTGATAAAACAATTCATTTGTTTTTTTTCTGATTGAAAACTTCTGATGAGTCGATTTCCATTCCCCTGGAGGAAGGGAACGCCAAAGTTCTGCTAGAAAGGGTTAACAATCTTTTCTGTAAATATCCGTCTGAAACCGCATCCAATGTAGCAGAAAGATGGATGTTTTTGGATGATAATGATAAGTTCCATTTAAAAATTAAATGTGTAAATATGGACAGTTCCAGCCAGTTTATTTAAAGCTAGAATGTGCAGAACGAAAAAAAAAATCATTATTGAATCAGGGGACTGAAAATAATCTATAATCTGATGTTCCTGAGCTGCTGTGAGTCACCCTGACAATCCTGTACTAGTAATTCACAGTCAATGTCAGTGTGTCAGGGGAAATTTGTATATATACGTCATTCTCCAGCTAAGATACGTCAAGCGTAAGCACTTTCCAACTTTAGGCATGAAAGAAGTCTGATTACATGGTGACTGGCAGACGTAGAGTGAGAGAGTGAAAAAGGCTGATATTATACTATAAGAGAAAAAAGGATTCAGGACTGTCATTTTTTTCTGGCTAAACAGGCATTTATTTGCTTACTAATTATTCTTGTTGTGGAATTCGTAGTTGTGAAGTTGTTCAGCTATGGAACTCGCAATAGACGGCTACTGACTAACGTGAGGTGTCCACATTTTTGCATTCAAACACAGTTATAGAGAGAGTGAGTTATCTCTGACGTCAGCTCCACTTGCTGGACAGTATATATTTAGTACTATATCTGTGTGATAGATTTGCTTTCTATGCTGTATTTTAGATAGCTAGCTAAGGTTAGCTAGCTATCGGCAACAGAGATGCACCAAAACACTATTTTGGTCACTATTATGTAGGCATACTACTTAGCGTGCATTATGCAGTTTGCAGAGAAAGACCTGAAACTAGCCCAAAATGTCCCGGATGTGCATTTTTCTTCTTTTCCTAAATCTTTGCGTGGAAAGTTCACTGTGTTACGCAATGCATATCTGATTTGCAGTAGTATGCCTTTTTATCATCGCCTAGTACGGCCATTATCCGCTCTGTAATTCCTGTTCACCTCTCCCAATCTTTATATTATCTTACAACAGAGATGGTTCTGTACATCATGAGCCAAGTTTCCATCCATCTGTTATCGAAAAAGTGAAAGTGCGTAAAAAACAGTTTGCGAAATTTGTCTCACGCCTGTTTCCATCCAATTGGCCGATAAAATGGTGTCCCTTATGCGATAAAGCCCATGGGTCTGGGAGATACCATGCAATAAGGCATTCTGGGAGGTAGTGGTGGAGATAGACTTCACAGAAAGTCAACATTTTAGAATATCAAGGCCCTCGTTTGAGATGCTGTGCCAATTAATTGGTCCTGATGTTGCTCTTGATACATCACAGGTCACCACCGAGCACCGGTTCCACCCTGAAGGTGGACTGCCATCGCTCTGTTCAAGCTGGCAACCAGAATACAGAGTAGCGGGGGAAACTTTCAGGGTTAGAAAAACGATGTGTGTATGCTGTGTGCACAACTATTAAAGAAAAATATTCTTTATATTAATATTATGTCAAGCTGCTGAATCTAGCGGAGGCAAATGAAATTTACCGTATTTTCGTAACACATACCGTAATTCCTTGGCGCATCTTGGTGCACTGGATGGTGTACACATCACTATTCTTCCCTCGAAGGATAGATTCTATCATGTGACATATATTTTTGCATGAATGCCATTTTTCTCACAAAAACTCTTTCCAAATTATTTTTTCGCAACATTTGAAGTATCGATATATAACTTTTTGCGCTAAAATTAAACACAAAAAGATTACCTCCACACTTGTGAGAATTTTAGAATTTTAGAATTTGCGTTTCCATCAGCTGCATCGATAAACATAGGATTTCAATGCGCGAAACCTTTTTTTTTCGCAAAAATATCCTTGGATGGAAACATAGCTACTGATAGCTACGCACTTACACTTTCCCTTTGTCCACCACAGCCTATTTTTTTTTGCAGATTTTGATTCTCTTTAATTCTGATTATTTGCTTTAAAACAAGATCTTGACATCTGCAAACTATTTCTAAAACTAGCCAATGGACTTGCTTTTTCCAGCTGTACGGGAAATGAGTCACTTTATTCGGAAAGCATACAAATGTAAGATATTGCATTCTGGTGCTCCGTATGAGGACTGAACCAACAACCTTCAGATTATTTTTGAAATTCTAATTACTAGTACAATTATTCTTAATTAATGATTAAGTCATAATAGTTTATTTATGTTAAATGATATTAGTAAAATAATTCACATTAATATTAATTATTGATGATTTTACTAATTACAAAAGGCCTATAATAACTAAACTAAAACTATAATAACTAACTGAATATTGCAGAGTTGATCTTCACAGCCATCTGTTATGAAGTATTAAGTACTCGCACACCCGTAACCATTTTCCAAAACCATGACAACCCTGAGCACAACTCACATTATGAAGTTAGCTTGAAGTGAGTACGTGAAGATGTGCGCTTGTATTTACTAAATGGATTTGACATATTAGCCTTGTAGCTCTAATACAAAAACTAAAGAACAAAACTTTAATCACCAAACATGTTCTGGCTAATTGAGTATATCTGTGTACAGTTTTTACAATTTTTTGACTGCAGTGAAATGTGTGTTTGTGTGGGACTCATGTGAATAAGAGTGTATTAAGCGAAGTAATTCCCCTCTGCCACCAGCCATTCTTCCTGTAATGGCGGTTTAACAAGCATTTCCTCATCATAAGTGACTTTTATAATGGAGCCATGCGTTTATATAAAGAAGGACGGCGCTAATGAAGCGGCTCGTTCCTGTGGGAGTCGAAGAGCCACTCGGAGGGAGGCACTATGTGGAGTTTCCACGGCCCGGGGGGTGGTGGGAGGGCGGATATAGGGCGGGAGGGGGCACATACACTCCGACTGGTTGGTCTCAGCTGGCATTCGGCTCCTACCAGCCATCAGTCATGCTCAGTCAATGGGCCGTTAACTAGATTCGGGACGAGACCATTCTGAGCTACAGAAGCTCTATTATAAAGAAAAAGACTCAAAGCAAGACTCAAAGCAAAATTCGTAATATCAGGTTAAAATCGGAGTACAAAATGCATGAGCCTTAGGTTTTTGTGTATCCGTGTCTGAAAAAGAAAGAGAGGGGAAATGCTCAGGAAGTGAGCAGAACCTCAGGAAATAACAGAAACCATTTTTTGATGCTCTTGATTGCTTTTGAATCTATATGCAGCCACATTCCAAGTCTTCTGCTCTGCTCTGCTCTGTATTATTATTATTATTATTATTATTATTATTATTATTATACAGAGCTCTTATGAAATGTCCTGATCAATATGCAATCTAACGTGCCTCGGGGGGACCAGAGCTGCCTGCGCTATCAGCTCATCACTCGATACAGCACTAACAAAACCAGCACCTCTGGCCACAGAGCGAAAAAACAATCACTTTACATAACCTCCTGACATCAGAAGCAGTGGGCGTGAGATCATACACAGCCACGCGGACAGCCGGAATAATCATCCTGACCATGAAGAGGTTGGGAAAAAAGGACAGGAGAGGAATGTAAGAGGAGGACACAATAGGAAAGGAAAGGAAACAGGAGGACATGAAAGGAAAAGGAAAGGAAAGGAAAAAACAAAAGGAAATAGGAGGACATTTAAGGAAAGGAAAGGAAAGGAAAGAGGAGGACACGAAAGGAAAATAAAGGAAAGGAAAGAAGAGGACATTTAAGGAAAGGAAAGGAAACAGGAGGACATGAAAGGAATAGGAAAGGAAAGAAAAAGAAAGGAAAGGAAACAGGAGGACATTTAAGGAAAGGAAAGGAAACAGGAGAACATTTAAGGAAAGGAAAGGAAACAGGAGGACATTTAAGGAAAGGAAAGGAAAGGAAAGGAAAAAAACAAAAGGAAACAGGAGGACATGAAAAGTAAGGAAACAGAAAGGAAAGAAAGGAAAGGAAACAGGAAGACATGAAAGGAAAATAAAGGAAAGGAAAGAAGAGGACATTTAAGGAAAGCAAAGGAAACAGGAGAACATTTAAGAAAGGAAGGGAAACAGGAGGACATTTAAGGAAAGGAAAAGGAAAGGAAAGGAAAAAACAAAAGGAAACAGGAGGACATGAAAAGAAAGGAAACAGAAAGGAAAGAAAAAGAAAGGAAAGGAAACAGTAGGACATGAAAGGAAAATAAAGGAAAGGAAAGAAGAGGACATTTAAGGAAAGGAAAAGAAACAGGAGGACATGGAAGGAAAGGAAAGGAATAGAAAGGAGGCAAGAAGACATTTACGGAAAGGAAAGGAAACAGGAAGATATGAAAGGAAAGGAAAGGAAATGAAAGGAAAGGAAACATGAAGACATGAAGGGAAGGGAAAGGAAAGGAAAGGAAACAGGAAGATATGAAAGGAAATGAAATGAAATGAAATGAAATGAAAGGAAAGGAAAGGAAACATGAAGACATGAAGGGAAGGGAAAGGAAAGGAAAGGAAAGTCACTCACATGTTGGTGTTAGCAGTAGAGGTTAACCACTCTCCAGCCAGGCCGATGATGTCCAGACCTGTAGAGAGCTGATTGAAAAATCTTGGGTGACCTGAAAATAACAGAGAAGACAAATTAAAACAGAAAAGTGAACTAAACCAAAACGGAGCTAGAAACACCTAGTCTGGTAAACCTCCATCTATCAGTGATTCAGAACACAACAGACACAGAGCTGAGTGAGGGTTTAAAAATTAATATTCTGTAATATAAATGCAAATCTAGCTCATATACACGTTCCTGAATATTCCCATTATCCCTCTTTCCCAAATGTCTCGCATCTTTGATCTTAACGGCCCACGTTCACCCCAGAGCTCCATTAACAGTATACGTTTTAATTGCTCTATTATTTAACACTGAAACACTGAAAGATAAAGGGCAGGAAATAAAGAAAGGAAGGGAACATAAAGGAAGGGGACAGAGAGGGGAAATAGGAAAAAGGACAGAAAGCAGAATTGAGAACAGGACAAGAAAAAAGTGTCAGAGGTCAGCAGCATTTCGTTGCTCAAACACACGTAATGAATCTGCTTATGAAGACGAGCCATAAATATCAGTAAATTAACCCTTTCACGCAGTACACTAGCGTTCCATTCTGCCGGTGGAACAGAAATCTTATTGGCTTATTGGACTTTTTCAATCAGTACAAACAAATGAATTATTTTATCGCTGTAAGTTTGTTACAGTCCATATTTACACATTTAATTTTTTTTGAACTTATCATTATCATCCAAAAACATCCATCTTTCTCCATTGGATTCGGTTTCAGACGGATATTTACAGAAAAGATTCTTAACCCTTTCCAGCAGAACATTGGCGTTCCATTCCACCAGAATGGAAATTGACTCATCAGAAGTTTTCAATCAGAAAAAAACAAATGAATTGTTTTATCACCGCAAACCTGTTATAAGATTAGTCAGAATACTGTTGGGTTTCTGTATGTAGAGTATCGTGACTCTGTGTTTAGCTGCTGGTTAGCAGGTAGGAAATAATTCACACCTCTCCACAGTAAATTTAAACCTAGTAGGCTAGGGGAAAAAAAAGAAATACTTATGAAAAACTACTAATTCCTTCATCTACTTTCATATAAGTAAAAAGCGTTAAGTTTCAGTACCAGGTTTCAGTACCAGGTTTCAGTACCACGGACAGTTCCAGTTCAGAAGGAATCACTTCAAAATGATTGCAGATAAAAGAATTTTTATCCCTTCAGTCTCCTGGTGTATTGTTCAGTTAATCATTATAATTATAACATTAATAAACAAGCCAAAAATGAAATGTGTATGACATTTTATAAGCAATATTTAAAAAAAAAAAAAAAAAGTTTGTGTAAAATATTAATATTAATTTCAATTTATTTATTTATTTTTTGCATGAGATACAATTCCTTGTTTTAGCCAATTGTTTCTATCTTATTATATCTTACATTAATTTTTTTTATGTTATGGTCACTTATTTATTTATTTATTTATTTATTTTTATTTGATTCTTGCTTCTATACTTATGGGGTTTTATCTGCTTTTTTCAGCACACTTGAATGCTGTAATTATTATTATTATTATTATTATTATTATTATTATTATTATTATTATTTAGTTTTGCACTAGAGATACAAGGCAAATGTAGCTAAATATGGCCAGTTCAGCATCGTGTAAATTGCATGAACTCAATTTGCAATCTAATATTGTCATGTTTTAGTATTTCTACTGAAAACACACACACACACACACACACACACACACGCTGAACATTACAGCCTCTTTTATTCGAAATGCCTCTTAATGACCCTTGTTTCATTACAGTATCATTCAGACCTGCTTTAAGGCGGCTATAAGATATAACAGTGCTAATGGGGATTGATTTTCCCCCCTTAGACTGTACTTTAAATAAATAAATAAATAAAAAATCTCGGTTGTGGTAGGAAATAATGAATAGGACAAGGTGTAAGTTTAATTACTAATATGCTGTACATACAGCTTTATCCTTAGATTTTTTTTTTCCATAATTTTTCTTCTTTTACCAAGTCAAGTCCTCTATATTATGTATAATGTAAGTTTAAATTAAAATATTAACCTAAATTATTCAAATTAGTGAAAAGCTCAACAGTGCTGCTCGAAGCTGAGCGTAAATAGAACCCGACCTAATCAAGTACGAGTTTACTTAATACAGTTTAAAGAAATAAACTATAAATAAACCCTTTTATCGTGAAAGTTATTGGTCATATTGGATGGAAGTGTACACATGACTGAAAGTATATTTAAAATATTGAAAAAAAAAAGCGCTATCTACCCTCTTCTGCATACATGAGCTGAAAGACACCTACGATTGGATGGCTGTGGCATTGTTGGGATTCAAACTTGCGATTTTCCGATGAAAAGGCAAATACTTTTCCGATGCAACGATGCCAAACAATAAGCTGAACTCAGGAGCTGTGAGGAGATAACGCTACACCACCATGCTGCCCCATTCAACACTCAAAATAGGCACTGATCTTCTCCCGCTAGTCACAATCAACAATTTTGGGTTAATTTAGGATTAGATAGCTAGCTATGCTAAGATTTTTCATTTATAGCTAGCTGGATTGCTAATAACTGCTGTGGGATTTTGGTTATCTTCAACTTATTCAAGGAAAGATCAAATCTGAGCTGAAAGCAACTATCGATTTGATCTTTTTCCCCCTCAGGCTTTGGTGGAATTTATGGACAGGATGTCATGTCTGATCCTATTACGCATCCTGATGCTGGGAAAACCCAGAGGAACCCGGTATGGACATTGGGGAGAACATGTGAAACCAATCAGAAGGTTGTGAGTTCACATTACAGCACTGCCAAGCTCTCAGTGATGGTTCCTTAGGCAAGAACTTTACACCTCAACTGATCAGTCGGATCCTGTCTTCAAGGGATAAAGGCAACAGCCAGTCGTACTTGGTGGTAGTATATTACTAGTTTGAGACACACTTCTCTACTTCAAATATTTATGATATCACAATCTAAATTCCATCGCTCTACACTTCATTTGTTCAGCACATAGTCCATCATCCAGCTACATGAAACAGTCATGTAGACTCACACATACATGAAGAACAGAACCCCAAGAGGTGATCTGAGATGGTACCTGTGCGGACTCCGTACTTGAGCGTGTCCCTGCAGTCCACGAGGATCTGCTCCAGCGACTCGGGCTGGTCGCAGAGCTCCAGGTTGAAGCCCTCGATGCCCTCCAGGAGCTGGTGTGGGTGGTGGAAGTCCAGAACTTTGGTGGATCTGTCGAAAGTCTTGCGAACGTAATTGGTGAGGATCTCCACGATCTCGAGGAGGAACTGCATAGTCAGCTCTTCGCCATTTTTAGCAGGAAGTAAATCTGGAGAAGGAGGAAGTTCATGAAAAGAGGTGATGGGCTTTGTCTGACAGCTGCCATATTGACAGCTGAATTTTACCATCGTGACTTCCATGCAGCTGATATTTCTGTCTGACTCTGTTTTTTTTTGTTGTATATATCTGTGGAGTAACAACGTATCAGCATTTAATCAAACCATCACCAACCAAGACCTCAACTTTATTACTTCATTGAATGTTTGTTAAATGGATCCACATCCACTAAACTGAGATAATTGTTGGAAAAGGCATGTGGACAGAAGTAAGATGACCAACTGACTATAGACTGCACCTTCTTTTTTTCTTTCATTCTTATTTATTTATTAATGTATTTATAGAATTTTCTTTTGTGGTTCATAAATTTATTTATCTATATATTTGTTTGTTTGTTTGTTTACACTATTTTCTTTTTCTTTCCTTTATAAATCAATTCATTCATTTATTATGCCTTCATTTTCTCTTTCTTTCTTATTTATTTATTTATTTATTTATTTATAGAATTTACTTTTGTGTTTCATAAATTTATTTGTTTCTTTGTTTACACTATTTTCTTTTTCTTTCCTTCATTCATTCCTTCATTCTTTCATTTATTCATTATGCCTTCAATTTCTTTCTTTCTTTCTTTCTTTCTTATTTATTTATAGGATTTTCTTCTGTGTTTCATAAATTTATTTGTTTGTTTGTTTACACTATTTTATTTTTCTTTCCTTTATAAATTAATAAATAAATAAACAAATAAGTAAATTCATTCATTCATTCATTCATTATGCCTTCAATTTCTTTCTTTCTTTCTTTACCTTATTTGTTTGTACATTGGTTTATTTGCATGGTTGGTTTTATAATATTATGATATTTATAATATTTTCATTCTCTATCCTTCCTTCCTTCCTTCCTTCATTCTGCCTTCAATTTCTTTCTTTCTTTCTTTCTTTCTTTACTTTGTTTGTACATTGGTTTATTTGTGTGGTTGGTTTTATTTATAATATTTTCATTCTCTATCCTTTCTTTCTTTCTTTTATCCACTATTTATTTTCACTTTTCTTCTCTCCACTTACTGTATCAAGACTGTCCCAATGAACATGAACCATTTTTTTTGTTACAGTAGAACACTGTATGTATTTATGCATCATAATTTCATAATTATGTTAAATACATCAGTCTTGACAATTTTAATACCTTATGTAAAAAAGACAAAAAAAAAGTGTCATTTTTCCTACCTTCAGCTTTTTGGGGTCTATTTCCTGTTTGATGCTGACCACACCCACTTTTATGATGTCACATAAATTAAGCCATGTTATTTCTATCATGCATTTCCATTGCAAGGGCTCAGTAACAGTAAGAGAAGTTTTTTCTTTGATTTATCAGGAGTGAAAATAAAGGCTGCTCAGTTTAACGGTCCTGATTCTGACCAATCAGAATTGAGCATTCGACAGTGCCCGGGGTATGAAGAGTAATTTAATTAAAGGTTGCATATTAAATAATTTTATAGTAAAACATACACAAAATGTAGTGTCTTTGCTTTAATTGAAGTGTACTCTCAGGACAGAGCTGGTGGAGTATTAAGGAGTAAATCTGACTGATAACAAATCTGCACCCGTGACATCATACCTAAAGAAGTAAGTAAGTGATGGAGAAGTCTTACCCCGGGCGAAGAGGTTGGAGAAGTCAGTCTCGTTGCGGGTGAAGCGCGTTTCCTTCTCCCGGTTCTCCCTGTTATGACTCTGCTCTTTCTCTCGGAAGGATCCCATCATCCTGCTTTTCTCCTCCAAGCTGTTGTTCTTCTGCAGAAACCCTGCATCGTTGCGAGACGATGAGGAATGGAAGCCGCTTAGAAACATGTCCAGATCTTTGCTACAGCCTACTTTATAAGCTCCTGACACATGGCTTTGTGTTTGAGTGACTAACAGCCTGTTCGGCTGATGTATATATATATATATATATATATATATATATATATATATGTATATATTTATATATTTATATATATATATATATATATACTTTAGTGGTGATTTCCACCCCCAACACATTTCCGCCCGAGTGCTCAAGCTGCCTGACCCGAACAGAAAACATGTCATTTAACCGGAGGCACAGAGATCTGATAGGGCTATAGATCTGATACACACTGCTCCCCATGACACCGATCTATCAGGGAGGCTTTATAGCCGTAACTGGTGCGAAGAAGAGCGAAAAGCACAAGCAGGAAGCCAACAGTGTCTAAAGATGTGTCTAAAGATGTGTCTAAAGCTATTACACCTGAGACAGATAGCATTGTTCAGGGAAGCCATTCCATATAACAAGCTCATAAAACATAAGACATAAAATAAATTTTGTTTGCTAAAGCTGTGCCATGAAATACCGGCATAATAAAATGTACTTTTCCCAGACGCTTCGATAAGATCACTGGGACAGAAAAAAAAACAAAAAAACGTTTCATTTGGTTTATATTATAAACACTTGCCTGGAATAAAAAAACTGAATTTTATTAAAATGTAGTGTTTAATGATATCAGTTGCTTTATTAAAGATTTAAATGTTTCATTTGAAAAAAATCTAAATGCCTTGTCACTGATAAGATCACTGGGATTACAAATGAGGTAAACAATTTCTTTATTTATTGATTCATTTATTGTTTTATATTATAAACAGTAACACTTTCATTGCTTAATGGCATTGCTATAAAACAGACTATTATTATTATTATTATTATTATTATTATTATTATTATTATTAGCAGCAGTAGTAGTAGTAGTAATATTTTTTTTTAAAGTGGCCCAAAATAAAAGTTTTTATCAAATCTTTTGTTTATTGGTATCACTATGTAACAGATTTATTTATTTATTTATTTATTTATTTATTTATTACACCAGTCAAAAAATATTAAAATTAAACAAACAAACAAACAAACAAATAAATAATATAGTGATATAATAATAATAATAATAATAATAATAATAATAATAGTTATATATATATATATATATATATATATATATATATATATATATATATATATATATATATATTATATTATTGTTATTATTTTATTAGTGTAGTGATAATAATAATATAATATAATAATATTTTATTTTAAATATTTTTAAATTTATTTTATAAAATAAAATAATTATATAAAATAATTTATAAAATAAAATAATCCTTATAAAATAAATTAAAAAAATAAATTAAAAAAATATAAAATAAACTATTTTTAAAATAAAATATTGTATTACATTTTAAACAGTAACACTAAAATTTAGGCTGTTTATTGGTATCACAAACTTAATTTTGATTTATTGTAAAATTCATGAATTTACAAAATAATACAAATACTGGCTTTTCCATATGCAGTGATAAGATGACTGAGATTCTTAAAAAATATTTTAAAAATAATTTTTTTAATATTCTAAAAACAGCAGCACTGGTTGAGTTATTTATTATTCTTTAACATAATCAGGAAGATCGCATCGTTAAATGTCGGCATTGTTTCAGAGTATCACTGTAGAGCAGACGAAGAGGTTCATTGTGTTAAATCTCTGAACGAGATCATAAAAAAATCCGGCTTTTCCCAAATGCATTGTTACTGGTCAAATCACTCGTAGCAGAAAACCTGGGAATGGTTTGGTCATCTGATTCCCAGTGGACATCGATTATCTCTGTGCAGTGTGTGTGTGTGTGCGTGTGTGTGTGTGTGCGTGTTATCTCAGAAAAACAGACAGAGAGAGAAGCAGTGCAGCGGCGCTTCATATTCAGCCTCAGATAAGAGCTGCTCGAATCTATGCAAATCCATTCAGTGCTGCTGGATTTCTCTGTTTTTCTCACATCAGGTTCAACAACACAGCAGCTTTAAATACGGTAAATACATTTTTTTAAATGATCATTTCCCCCCAATAAACTGTGCTTTAAAACAGCACAGCCAAATTTATTTTATTCATTGAATTTATTGAATTCACAATCTTTTAATAATCATGTTAAGTCATGTTAAGATTTTGTTTGATCACAACAAATTAGCCCTAAATTATATGGCCTCAAAGACTGCGTATTACTTTCCTAATAATTAATTCAATTAATTCAAAAGGTTTATTGTCTTTTTTTGACGAATTAACTTGCCTTTTCTCAGATGGGGCGCAGTGAGGGCTGTTAGGGGCTGTGAGAGGGCTGACAGGGGGCTGTTTGAGACTGTAAAGGGGCTGTTAGAGGCTTTGAGGGGGCTGTTAGGGGCTGTGAGGGGCTGCGAGGCGGCTGTGAGGGGGCTGCGAGGCGGCTGTGAGGGGGCTGTGAGGGGCCGTGAGGGGTTGTGAGGGTGCTGTTTGGGGCTGTGAGGGGTTGTGAGGGTGCTGTTTGGGGCTGTGAGGGGGCTGTGAGGGGCCGTGAGGGGTTGTGAGGGTGCTGTTTGGGGCTGTGAGCGGGCTGTTAGGGGCTGTGAGGGGCTGTTAGGAGTTGTGAGGGGCTGTTATGGGGCTGTTAGGGTTTGTGTGGGTACTGTCCGGGGCTGTGAGGGTGCTGTTTGGGGCTGTGAGGGGGCTGTTAGGGGCCGTGAGGGGTTGTGAGGGGCTGTTAGGGGGCTGTTATGGGGATGTTAGGGGGCTGTGAGGGTTTGTGAGGGGCTGTTTGGGGCTGTGAGGGGCTGTTAGGAGTTGTGAGGGGCTGTTATGGGGCTGTTAGGGTTTGTGTGGGTACTGTCCGGGGCTGTGAGGGTGCTGTTTGGGGCTGTGAGGGGGCTGTTAGGGGCCGTGAGGGGTTGTGAGGGCTGTTAGGGGGCTGTTATGGGGATGTTAGGGGGCTGTGAGGGTTTGTGAGGGGCTGTTTGGGGCTGTGAGCGGGCTGTTAGGGGCCGTGAGGGGTTGTGAGGGGCTGTTAGGGGCTGTGAGGGGTTGTGAGGGGCTGTTAGGGGGCTGTGAGGGGCTGTTAGGAGTTGTGAGGGGCTGTTATGGGGCTGTTAGGGTTTGTGTGGATACTGTCCGGGGCTGTGAGGGTGCTGTTTGGGGCTGTGAGGGGGCTGTTAGGGGGCTGTGAGGGGCTGTTAGGGGGCTGTGAGGGTTTGTGAGGGTACTGTTTGGGGCTGTGAGGGTGCTGTTTGGGGCTGTGAGCGGGCTGTTAGGGGCTGTGAGGGGTTGTGAGGGGCTGTTAGGGGCTGTGAGGGGTTGTGAGGGGCTGTTAGGGGGCTGTGAGGGGCTGTTAGGAGTTGTGAGGGGCTGTTATGGGGCTGTTAGGGTTTGTGTGAGTACTGTCCGGGGCTGTGAGGGTGCTGTTTGGGGCTGTTAGGGGGCTGTTAGGGGCCGTGAGGGGTTGTGAGGGGCTGTTAGGGGGGTGTTATGAGGATGTTAGGGGGCTGTGAGGGGCTGTTAGGGGGCTGTGAGGGTTTGTGAGGGTACTGTCTGGGGCTGTGAGGGTGCTGTTTGGGGCTGTGAGCGGGCTGTTAGGGGCTGTGAGGGGTTGTGAGGGGATGTTAGGGGGCTGTGAGGGGCTGTTAGGAGTTGTGAGGGGCTGTTATGGGGCTGTTAGGGTTTGTGTGGATACTGTCTGGGGCTGTGAGGGTGCTGTTTGGGGCTGTGAGGGGGCTGTTAGGGGGCTGTTAGGGGCCGTGAGGGGTTGTGAGGGGCTGTTAGGGGGCTGTTATGGGGATGTTAGGGGGCTGTGAGGGGCTGTTTGGGGCTGTTTGGGGTTGTGAGGGGCTGTTAGGGGGCTGTTTGTGGGCTGTTTGTGGGCTGTTCGTGGGCTGTTAGGGGCTGTTAGGGGGCTGTTAGGGGCAGTTCGTGGGCTGTTAAGGGGCTGTTAGGGGGCAGTTCGTGGGCTGTGAGGGGGCAGTTCGTGAGCTGTTTGGGGCTGTTTGGGGCAGTTCGTGGGCTGTTTGGGGCAGTTCGTGGGCTGTTAATAAACCAGAATAAATCACCACATCATTTACCACTTAGAACATTCTGGCATTGTAATTAAATTTTAAATTATTACAGACTTATTTGGTGATGATGCGTTGTTTTGGTGATCATTTTAAATGCTGCATAAATCTTCGAGTCGGTACAATTACAAATATTGCGAATTATTTTAATTAATTAATTTTTTTTAATTAGAAACTTATTAATAGTAAGAAATTAAAAAACCAAAGCCTGTAATTATCCACTGTATTCATAGCACCATTCTCTCTCTCTCTCTCTCTCTCTCTCTCTCTGTCAGTCTGTCTCACTCTTTCTGTCTGTCTCTCTCACACACACTCTGTCTGTCTGTTTCTCTCTCTCTCTCTCTCTCTCTCCTTCTCTCTCCATTTGTTGGTCTCTCACTCTATCTTTCTGTCTGTCTGTCTCTTTTTTCTGGTCTAGCTGTCTGTCTGTTTGTCTCTCCCTCTCTCATTCTCTCACTCTGACTTCCTCTCTCTCTCTCTCTCTCTCTCTCTCTCTGCACTAATTGTCCTATTTGCCTTATTATAGTTGAATGAATTTCCTAATTTAGTTTCTAGTGGACACTAAAAAGGAAGTGCGCTCAGACAGACTCCTGAAACTGGTCTATATCTCAGCTCTAAACAAGGCTGTTAGACAGCAGAGAGAGTTCTGATCTTTTTTCCTCCCAACGTAAACAATCCCAATGTCTCTTGGGAGAAAGTAAATAATCCCCGTGTCTCCTGGGAGGACGTGGAGCACTGAGCGTTACAGAGGGACGACACTGAGCTCACTCCAGCCTCGAGGCTTCATCACTGCTCACTGACCTTTCAGCTCCGTCCCCCTGACACCCAGCGCTCTTTCACACGTTTTTCACGTGTACTTCATGTGCATTTTACTCTCATTCGTGATTTTTCGACACAATTTAATTATTTTAATTACATTCAATTATTTTTACAATGTCACTTTCTAACATGATTCATTTATTTACGTTTGTTTATTACCCTTTTTTTTGCACATGATTTTATTTATTTTCACATGATTTTTGCACAATGTGTTTATTTTCATGTGCGATTTGTTCATTTTCGTATCTTGATTTTTCACACACAGGGCTTGTGGTTATTATTTTTTACACACAATTCTTATATTTTTCCTGTGTAAAGGAGTATGGAGACAAATTCCAAATTAGGAATATAGTGCACTATATAGAGCGCAGGATTCATTATTTCAAATCGTTCTCATTGGCCACGTGTTGAGATTAATATATTATACACTATGTAATTCCCATATAGGGAGTAAAGTGTATCCTAAATGACTCCCTAATGGACATATAGGGCACTACTTAGTGTACAGAAGACAATAGTTCATAGGGTTTAAAATTGATCTACTGGCTTTTACAGACTATTTAGTGCCCTAGATGTCTATTTGGGATTCATTAAGTACATATAAGTACAAAATAATGACCTTAAAACCTTAATGTTATTAAATAACCTATATGTAGTGCATTTATAGGAAGGGATTAGGCAGTCATTTGAGATTGAGCCTTTAGGGTGAAGGGAACATGTGATGACAGCGCTGCACTTTTCATCTGTGATTTGGGGCATAAAAACCAGGATGATAAGATAATAAAGAAGAAGTAAAGCAGCACAGAGAGAGAGAGAGAGAGACAGAGAGACCCTGCAGGTCAGGGTGAGGTCACTGTGCTGTCCCAGAGGATGAAGAGGTTAAAACCAAGGTCGGGGCTGAACACGTCTGATGTGAGAAAAGGCCAGCGCTTTTAGGCCGCACATAGGCCTGAGTCAAGAAGGAAATAAATAAATAAATAAAAAAATAAACTCACCGCAGATCTTCATGCCCAGTTTGCGGGTGCAGCCGTGCGCGACGCCGTACCAGCCATCACACGCTGCACAGAGAGAAGATCAGAGCTGCTCAGTGTGTGTACCCGACATTTTAGATTTTTATGAGGTGGAGAGAAATGGAGGCTGAGAGAGCGCCAAATGGAGCCTATGATGCAGTGACAAATCCCTACTGTGATGAATGAACTCAACACTGAACAGGCATTTTGCAGTGTGTGTGAGCCTGTTACCAAGTGTGTGTGTGTGTGTGTGTGTGTGTGTGTGTGTGTGTATGAGTGTGGGTCTCCTTCATTTCTTTCTGATTATGGATATATTCTGATATAGTCATACCAGTACGAATCCAAGATAAGGAGATCTGAAACAGGCTTGTTACACCATTTAGCTATAGGAGTGTAAATGAGGATAACACAAGTTTTGTTTCTGGGTGTTGCGCTAGAGGATTAAAAAAAATACACACACACCATGTCTTGTAAATGTGCATCCGTTAGACCTATTTGTCCAGCCAAGCCTGACTTGAATTAGCCCGTAGACAGACATCATCATTGGTCCATTTTAGGTCATTTCTGGTCTACCTTGAGGCTTACATCCATTTATTGGTCCATGTCATGTACCAATAACCACAGAACCACAACAGCTGTCTTTTCTACACCCTCAAAATGATCGTTACATTTTTCAAATCCAGACGTCTACGATTTCCAAGGACGTCTATGCAGGGACCAGGATAAAGCGGACATATACTAACCTAAAATAGACCAATAATGATGTCATTATATGAGCTAATTTATGTCAGCAAGAGCCCCAGGACCACCAGGGGGCCCCATGATTTTAAAACAGATATGCAAAAAAAACACACTTTACGAAAAACATCTTTTGACGAAAAAGGTTTATGTATCAGGAAGGTTTATGTATCACAGGAGCCCCCTTGTGGTGTAAAAAGAATAGAAACTGCAATTTACGTAACTGATATAATAACTTACGGAGCTAACGTCAGATCACGAAGAAATGGCAATCGTAAAGCGTTCATATTTATCTGGGCCGGAAAACACTAATTCATTGTTTTTCAATCAATTTGTTCACTTTTGCGCTTCCGCTTGTTTATGTAAATGAAATGGAAAAAAATAACGGTTAGCTAGCTAGCGAGTATCTAGAGTAAGAGGTGTGAACACATGTTAAGTTCCTTTTGTGTTACTTCTAGCTATGACAACAGACTGTGGATTTTAAAGATTTAAAGATTTAAAAAAAAAATCACTACACAGGTGATCAATCACCAAAAAGAAAAAAAAATCCAGAAAGCATTATAACTGCATTATAATAAAAATAAAAAAAAAGATTTAATGATTGTTATATATTAATTATGTAATTATTGTTACATATTATAATTATTATAATAATTATATTATTTTAATTATTTATTTTTTTGAATATCATTTTTTTTACTGTCATTTATGTGTGCTTTTTACTTGTTAACAATTTCTTACAAAATACCTATTTTGCATTACTGTCATTTATTTATTTATTTATTTAATATAATTTACTTGAGATTTAATTCCATGTGTGTATAGTTCTTGTTCAGTTGTTTTTGTTTTATTGTTTATTACCTGTTTTTTTCGCCCATTCGAGATAATGAAGCATAAATTCTGTTCATTCTTGAACATATAAAATTAAGACTGGTGTGTGTGTGTGTGTGTGTGTGTGTGTGTGTGTGTGTGTGATACTAGATTGTATGATTATTATATTGTAAATCTGGTCACACTTTATAGCGTTGTTCCGACTGTAGATGACATATTGACTATTAGTATCCTGCAAACAAAATGGCCGCTTTCTATCAGTTTGTAAAATAGAATAAATAAAGAATAAAACACCGTGTGTCCTGCTGTTATAGGAAACTAATCACTGGAGGGTTGGTGTGATGTGGCCTGACACCACATGGACTTACCTTTACCACCCTAAAGTTGATTCTTTTCCTATAATAGCATGTCTTGAAGTGTTTTATTCCTCTTATACTACAGCAACTTGCCAACAATCATACTGTTTCATTTCTTATGGAATGACATGTAATGCTTTTTATCCATTTACAGTTACAGGTAACATCACGCAGACAAGTTAGTTCCTTGTTATCACTCAATAACATGCAGTGGTTCACCTTACAAGCCTCAAATTTCCTCTCTATGGAAGTTATTACGACAAAATGCAGGTTTTCATGTTACCAAGAAACTGGAAAATGTAAAGTAGACTTTCTTTACTTTCCTATTTCCAAGCACTGACACTGGAGACTCATTACATTGATGTTAAATAAACATCTTACAGAAAGTTATTAATATTAATAGCATTAGTATTGAAGAATACATGTATTAGAGTTGTTTTAGAGACACATGACGGTTTTTGTGCTGCTTAATTTAAGTAAGGTGTGTGTAGTTGTTCATTAAAATATCTATATCTATGCAACACATTCTCAGTTTCTGCAATATTTACGCTTTCAGCAGATTCTCTGTATAGCATTATGCAAGAAGCTAAGCAACCTTTTTGATTACCTTTGAATAGACTCTCAGCACTTTGTATCTTTTTGCCTCATTCTTTTCCTTAAAGCAGGAATGTTCTGTATAAATGTCCATTCTATTTAAAATTGTTATAATTATAATCATAATGATTGCATTTGGATAGTTATTAGCCTCTTTGACTGCTCAATTGAATTGACTTGGTTTAAACCAAACCTCAATAACTGGTAAACAAAACATCAACCTGGAGCTCATGTGTTCTGCCAATGGAAAGTTCAGGACTAGAAAGCTCTGATAAATAGAAAAAAAATATTATTATACGCATTTTTATTAATGTTCATGAAATAAATCTGTCCTAAGGAGGCCACGGAATTTATTTTATAGTTAAAGGGCTACAAAATGTTTGGAGGATCCTTGATAGCGTGTTCATTAATTACTTAAATATTATTATTTATAACATATAAATGTTATAAATATTATAAATGATCAAATATATCAATTAGAAACACCAACTTGCTAATAGTTTAAGGGTACCTGGTTATTATTATTATTATTATTATTATTATTATTATTATTATTATTATTATTATTATACCTTTAATATATATCTTTTTACACAAGTGTGTGTGTGTGTGTGTGTGTGTGTGTGTAGTGTAGTTTTTCAACTTCATCAGTGGTCCTTAAGGTCCAAATATATACCTTAATCATTTGTTATTATTTTTATTTATATTTATATTCACGTTTTCATACATAGATACATACTAAAGGTACAAAAGATGTACCTGTGATGGTATCACCCGAGCGACAAGGAAAAATATAAATAGAAAAATTTTATTTTTGTATGCATTTAAATAACGTTCATGAAATCAATCTGCCTAAAGGCATGAAATCAATCCATACCTTTAGTATCTACAATTTAACACTAATAAAAAAAAATCTTTGCTCAATATATTAAAATTAAGGGCAGAATTTGCACTTAATAATTTTTTATATGTTCAACAAAAGGTAAATAATGGAAGTTCTATATTAAACTCAGGAAATAGGAATACATACATTTACAAACTTCGTTTATTCTAGTAACATGGATATTATATCAGCATGTAAACGCTACATAAGACTAGAATCACTTTTTAGAGTTTGAGAAGGTGAACGTGGTGTAGCTTTAATTTAATTATTAAGGTTTAAGGATTAATGAAATATCAGTGGTATGTTATGTACCTTATATTATTTTTCAAGGTACATTATTTTCATGTTTTCAGGGAAAAAGCTACACACTAAAGGTACAAATGATGTATTGGTGATGGTACAGTATACAGACAAGTAAATTATACCTTTATTTCTGATCGTGCACAAGGGGATGTAGCTTTTTGCATATATTTATTTATTTATTTTTAGCTTTGTTGCAATCTCTGGAGCCTGTAGCAGCTGAAAGAGGCTGATGAGAAGCTGATGAGAAGCTGATGAGAAGCTGATGAGAA
>NC_069711.1:3310000-3332500 GCF_027358585.1 Pangasianodon hypophthalmus | reverse complement strand
TAATTTTGCAATTCTAATATTTATGGAATGTTTGATTATAAGTCAGATCTATGGCTGAAATAGCTGGAAGACAATATCCGACAAATAAAACAATGCAAGCATTCCCATATTTTGTTTAAAATTACAAGGTTTCTGTTTTTCAAATAAAACTGTTTTGTTTTACATCACTATAATTTCCACCTTAGTCTATTTTTATTTCTATTTTTTTTTACATCAGCATCAATTTCTTATTTTCTACCAATAATTAATATGGACGCATATCTGCATGTGATACTGATTAAATACATCAAGATTTAATTTTTTTTAATAGACAATAGATTTTTTTTGAGAAAATATTATTCAGGAATAATTCTTTTAAATTTAAGGTTTTGCAAACAGCACAATAAATTTCAGCTCTTGTTATCAGTAATTTTTTCTTTACATTTTCTTTTTCTTTCTTTCTTTCTTTCTTTCTTTCTTTCTTTCTTGCTTGTCTCAGATGATTTTCTTGTTCATGCTCACTGTAACATTTTCCAAACAAATGCTTTGGAAAAAAATTATACTAATTCTTCAATTAAGATGCTTTTTTAAATTTTTTTTTTAATTTATTTTATTTTTATTTATTTTTTTTTATAACAAAACCATACACATCACTCAGTGTCAGAGTGTGAAGTGAATGAACACAGCTACTCATGTGTTAAATGACCTCGTGTTTTTTAAATGAGCCGAATCCTAAGTGTTTTTATTGACCCATTTGCTTTGAAACACACATACACACACATCATGCATCATATACACACACATCATACACACACACTCACACACACACACAGAATGATGATGGATCTAAATGTACACTTTTAAGCCATTTATTCAATTATGTAATAAAAACACGCAATAATAAATAAATCATCATTTTCCTGTAAAAAAAAGACAAGAAGTAAAGAAGATTACCGTTTACAGGTGTGTTTCACAGACTTCCGCTCCAGCTCTGTAGGCAACAATCCAGACAACCCAAAAGAGAGATAGAGTGTGTGTGAGTGTGTGTGTGAGAGAGAGTGTGTGTGCGCGCGCGCGGGTGTATGTGGGGTGTATTTTCTTCTTTATATCGCCTTATAAACAGGTGAAAATCTCCCAAGGAGCACCAGACTGAACAAACCCCGGTTCAAGCCTCTTCTGGATTAAATCTCTCTCTCTCTCTCTTTTTCCCCCCAACGCGTGAATCGACTCAATTTATCCTTTCCGCGCGCGCATACACACGCATAGACACGCACACCCACGCACACACACGTCTATGAGTCACCCAAAATCCACTTTGTGCTGCGTGCAGACAGTGAAATGGCACAGGAGCCTAGAGTCACTGTCACGGCTTTATAGAGCAATTAATGCACACACTGAGAAGTTTCAGGCTCCCAAACCATCACACACACACACACACACAAAGAGAGAGAGAGATGGGGGTTCCTTTCACCAACAACACATCTTATTTGTGTTCTTCTGGTTTTAGACTCATTTTTCAGTCCACAAAACACACAGATCCACATATTTCAAAATACAGGTCATATAACACCCCCCCCCCCCCCCCCCCCCCCCAAAAAAAATAAATAAAACACAACAACAACAACAACACTTTCCACCCCAAAACAAATTTCTCCTTCTCCTCAAACCTGGAGCTTTCCTTTCCCTGGTTAAACACTTCCACCATGAGGGGGCGACAGAGAGTCAAACTGCCCTGTATGACCCTGTAGACCACCAGAAAATGAGCCTGAACGCAGGATTCCCACCATTATTTTTAGCTCTACCACATCAGCCTTCTTTCCAAATATTATTTTCCAAAACACACCTAAAAGTCCTGTGTGCTTGTATCCATCCATCCATCCATCCATCCCTTGTCTGTACCACTTCTCCTACATAGGGTCACGGAGGAGCCTGGAACCTATCCCAGGCGACTCGAAGCACAAGGCAAGGGAGACCCTGGACAGGCATCACACACTCACACAATTTGGAGATGCCAATCAGCCTACAGTGCATGTCTTTGGACTGGAGGAGGAAACCAGAGTACCTGGAGGAAACCCTCGAAGAACGCAAATGCAAACTTGAGGAGGAATTCAAACCCCCAACTCTGTAGGTGCGAGGCAACAGTGCTAACCATTAAGCCCCCATGCCCCATACTTGTATCCAGTGATACATAATAGTTTTATACATTAAAGCAGCAATTTGTCATTTTCAGAGCCCTCTTCTGTCCACAGTGTGAATTGCAATAAAAACACTGGATGAGTGTTTCCTGGATTGGAGATGACATCCTTGGAGATTGCTTGAAAGGATGGAGCCAAAAATGGCTGGCCCACAATGCACAGTGCTTCATGGCAGAATGCAAGTTTGCTGTATTGTGTTTTAAAATGTCCGGCTGATCCTCTTGAGGTCCAATGACGAGGTGCTCCAGAACCTCAATCCAACAAGGTGTTCCCCAAGAATCTGATACAAGACTCAATTCAAGTAACAGACTGACCCTATAATCACAGATACATCACTTCATATGCACCTTGGATAAGTGCCACGGGTGGTGAAAATCACCTGGACACCTTCTGCATGCATGTCAAGACTTTCCAACAAACCCACAAAGTGAAGTATGATGTATTCTTTTTTTGCAATGAATCCCGCTCTCAGACAGCCATCTTTCCGGGGAACCTTCTCACTGAGTTCTCACTGGGTCAGTGCTAGTTTTCAATATCAGGGAAACCTGGCAGTTATCCAAGGTTCATGGAACCACAGTTATATACATAGGGGCAGTGACAATCACCTGGATAACATATTCCACAATGACATGAGGCAAAAAACACACCTTAGGACTAACTGGAAGTGTTTGGAGAAGTGTTTGGATGATGTCAACCCTATAAAACCTGGGGAAAGTGTACTGTGATGCCCCTGAGTAGCAGCAGTGCAGACTTCCTGGAATGGCACACCTCTGAGTAATGGCCATGAGGAGGAGACACTCCTCATCAAGTGGGATGTCAGGGTAGGGGCTGGGTGTGTGGCCCCTGTATAGGCAAGATCAATTGATTGACAAAATATGACCTTGGGCAGAAATTCCTGGTTCAACCACAAGGTCACCCCAGAGTCATCTGGCCATCAATGCACGTAAGGCGAGCTTATCGCCAAAGCATGCAGGTCGTCATGCACGTTATTTTTGCTTAAGTAACCACTAGCAAAAGGACTGTTTGCTAAAGACACCCATTTCAGATCAGTGTCTTGCAAATGCTTATATGGGACTCCAGCACAAAGGCGAGATCTTACTCAGGGCTCTTTGGGAAACGTCATGGACGGAGGTGCCACACCCTAGATACCATGCTGCCATGCTAAGAAAAACAACACAGTGTAGTCAATAATGCTAATAAAGCTAGCAGTCCTTACAAAGGAAAACTAACTTGATAAAAAAAAGCTAGCAAGTGCCACAGTTCTGTTGCTGCATAAGTATAAAAAACACACTCACTGCAGCAGAAGAGATGAAAGGAGCCAGCTCTGGAGGACACCTAGATTTGTGTTATTTATTGCTAATACTGTGTCATGTCTTTTTTGCGATTTTATTGAAAAGTCCCAGGATGCATGCTTCCAATAAGGTATCCAGGTGATCCTCAGTGGTACTGCCAGTTGGGAGGGGTGAAAGAGAACTAGACTATTGTGTGTGACCCCTTTTTTGTTCACCTAGAGCTTATATTTTAGCTACTTAGCTAGTGATTAGTTCATTCTGTATGTTATGTTCCACTTAAAATCTTGCAGAATGAGCAGAAGTACACAACATTGGCGATGCATGGGCACTGCTGCTTGATCAGGAAGTCACAGGAAGCTCTTGTTTCGCTCTTTCATCCAGAACTCAGTAACTGACAACCATTTGAAGTATACAATAAAGCTGGTTTATTCCCAGAAGACTTGCAATACTGGTCAGCTGTGATTTGGGAATACTTGGGCTGTGTCTCAAACTGCATAGCACCAAACTTAAAAGTATGTCACTACACAATTACTATTTAGACCTACTACTAAGTGTGCATTATGCGGTTTGGAACACAGCCTTGAAGTATCTGAATGAGTACTGCTTGGCACTCACAGCACAACCCATGTTACAAGATGTTCTTTCACAAGTATCATGCAATAGCAGTTCTACTAAAATCATCGATCTTTATTTCTTTTGCTAAAGTAACAACTTTAAGTGTAACAACACCTTAAAAGAAAAAAAGAAAAGTGTAATATCATATTAAAAAAAAATTCTTTGGTTGTGGTTTCGTTGTGGCTTAAAAGTATTGAAGCCCTATTATATATAATTTATTTGTACTCAATCAAAACATCTAAGAGAAAACGTGAAAATAGAAAGGATGTAATGCGAAAGTAAAGGCACACTGAAAAATAGAAGAGTGGTGAAGGACTTATAATAATCACACAAGTGCAGAAAAAAAACACAAAATCTATTAAAACCATAGAGCTGGAACAGGTTTGGACAGCTGTTGAGGAGAAACCCTTCACCGCTGGCTAATGTCTTCCTCCTTTCTGCCATCTCCATCTGAATCAGTACATGTGTCTGTATCATCATCATCATCATCATCATCACCACTACCACTGCTGCTGCTTTCATCATCATCATTATCATCATCATCATCATCATCATCATCATCAGATGTGTCGTCTTCACCGCTGGAGCCTTTCTGTGCTTCTTCTGAAAGTGATACACACACACACACACACACACACACACACACAATATACACACGGCAGATTTTCCAGACTATAAGAAGCATTTCTTGCCCTCTAGCAAAGTGGTCTAAGTCTTATCATTTCTGCATTAGCATCATTGCCTAACATTTTATGGTAGTCGTGCTACTCCATTATTTACAGAAAGGTTATGGTTATAGGAAGTCTGGTGTGCTAATGAAAATTTGCATAATTGTAACAGCAGTAATGGGACAAACTATATATATATACTGTATACTATATATATATATATATATATATATATATATATATATATATATATATATATATATATATATATATATATAGTTTACTTGTATACAGTATGTATATACAAACTATATACATATACTAAAAGAGCACCTGAACTAATTTAACTCCAGTGCTTAATTCACTTTGAAGATGCTTTGGAGATAATGAACTAGACAGAATCTGATCAATAAAGCTATCTTCACTTAATTGAGAGGGCCAAAAGATAGAGGGAGTGAAGCAGACAGAAAGAAATGAATATCACTGACTCACCTATCAGTAGTCTCTCTTCAATGAGAGGAAGGAAGTGTTTGGCCTCGGGGTTCTCTGGTTCATAAATAAGAACTGAACGGCAATAAAGAGGAAACGAACAAAGAGTGAGAGAAGAACGTACACAAGTGTGAGAGATAAGTGTAGTCAAAAGAGCAAAGAAATAAAGTAGTGCAGTAACGGTTGTGTAAAGGTTGTGTTTAAAATTCTGTGCACATTTTACTGCACTAAAATTCCTTTTATTAATTAAATCCCCATACCATTTTAGTCAATGAATCAATAGGACATGAGTGAACAAGTAACAAAAGATTTAACCACAGAGGCCACACCTCCTTCACTGCGAATAATAAATACAGAGGCCACACCTCCTTCACTGGGAATAATAAATACAGAGGCCACACCTCCTTCACTGCGAATAATAAATACAGAGGCCACACCTCTTTCACTGGGAATAATAAATACAGAGGCCACACCTCCTTCACCACGAACAATACATACAGAGGCCACTGGGAATAATAAATACAGAGGCCACACCTCCTTCACTGGGGATAATAAATATAAAGGCCACACCTCCTTCACTGGGAATAATAAATACAGAGGCCACACCTCCTTCACTGGGAATAATAAATACAGAGGCCACACCTCCTTCACTGGGAATAATAAATACAGAGGCCACACCTCCTTCACTGGGAATAATAAATACAGAGGCCACACCTCCTTCACTGCGAATAATAAATACAGAGGCCACACCTCTTTCACTGGGAATAATAAATACAGAGGCCACACCTCCTTCACTGCGAATAATAAATACAGAGGCCATACCTCTTTCACTGGGAATAATAAATACAGAGGCCACACCTCCTTCACTGGGAATAATAAATACAGAGGCCACACCTCCTTCACTGGGAATAATAAATACAGAGGCCACACCTCCTTCACTGGGAATAATAAATACAGAGGCCACACCTCCTTCACTGGGAATAATAAATACAGAGGCCACACCCCCTTCATGGCGAATAATAAATACAGTGGCCGCTGGAAATAATAAATACAGAGGCCACACCTCCTTCACTGGGAATAATAAATACAGAGGCCACACCTCCTTCAGTGGGAATAATAAATAACATAGGCCACACCTCTTTCACTGTGACTGACATGAACAAAGGCCACGCCTCTTTCACTGGCACTGCATTATTTCCTTGACTAAAATAACCTCAGTACCATGTGATAAACTCCATGTAGTAGTACTCACTCATTTGGCAGAGTTTCTTGGCGAGTGTGTACTTCTTTTCCATCACAGCTTTTAGGAACTAAACGAGAACACACACACACACACACACACACACACACACACACATGCACAAAGCACAATACACACAGCTTCAGCAGCTTCTTCCAATGTGTACTGAAATAAAGTGATGAGTGTAAAGGTGCCTGACCTCTGCAAGCAGCTCAATGGGAGCACGAAATTCATCCGCGTCCTCCTCCTCTTCTTCACACTCTTCTTCATCTCCGCTCTCTGCCTCGCTTGAGCTTCGGCCAGCTCCACACTTTGGCACTCCCAGGCATCGGGGCACCTGGAGTAGAGGTTCACGCATCTTCTGCACACACTCTGAACTTACAGTCTTCTCTTCTGCAAACACGGCACACAAGATTCACACCAGACATGTGCAGCTGTGTAAGACAAGTTGTAAAAGTCTCAGTAAAGAAGTTGTTACTATGGAAACGTATAACAAGGAGTGCGTTAAGATAAACCTGTGAGTTGACAGCACTACCATCAGAGCTGCCGTTACGGAAAATTCATCAGAATTGAGAACTCAATAGCGACGAGGTATAAAATGTCTTCTAACACTCCTTACTGTTGTTGTTTTTGCACACATTATCATACTAAATGCTTACCTCGCAGGTATGACGGTGTAAAAACAGCTTGAAATACCTGCACCAACAGGAGCAGAGTGTGTTTCTGTGTGTGATTGTTCTTGTCTGTGCGTGGTCGTGTCTGTTGGCGACAGAACCTGAACACCAGCCTGCGTCTCGCTCCTGGTATAAAAGGTTATAAAAATGTAATGGGGTTGAGAACGAGTGCCATCGGCATCCACAGTCCATAAAACACAGCGAACACGTAAGAGCAGACAGGAACAGACACAACATACTGAATACCAGGCACAAAAACATTAGCTTTATGGCATATAATCATGCGATGTGCATCATGGCAGATAGTCTCGGATATGCAATATAATAAACTACAGCATTCAACTAGGAGATTGGGGAAAATATATATATATATATACACACTGTATACACTATATGTCCAAAAGTTTGTGGACACCTGACTAGAACACTCTTATGTGCTTTTTGAACATCCCGTTCCAGATTTATCCCCTTTCTCCTGTTCTGGGAAGCTTTCCACTAGATGTTGGAGCGTGGCTGTGTGGATTTGTGATCATTCAGCTACAAGAGCATTAGTGAGATCAGGCGCTGATGTTGGATGAGGAGGTCTGGGGTGCAGTCGGTGTTCCAGTTCATCCCAAAGGTGTTCAGTGGGGTTGAGGTCAGGGCTCTGTGCAGGACACTCGAGTTCTTCCACTCCAACCTTCACACACCATGTCTTCATGGAGCTCGCTTTGTGCACAGGGGCATTGTCATGCTGGAACAGGTTTGAGCCTCTGAGTTCCAGTGAAGAGAAATTGTAATACTACAACATACAAAGACATTCTATACAGTTGTGTGCTTCAAACTTTGTGGCAACAGTTTAGGGAAGAACCACAATATGGATGTGATGGTCAGGTGTCCACAAACTTTTGGCCATATAGTATATATATATATATATATATATATATATATATATATATATATATATACTTGCAGTATACAGTATATATATACACAGTACTGTGCAAAAGTCTTAGGCACCCTATTTTTTTTTAGTACAAACTTTGTTATAGATTTTTATTTTCTGACTTCTACATTACTGATTCAGTACAAAAACATTTTCGATTTCCAAACATTAGTTTTCCTGCCCAAAATGAAATGTTACAGAAAAATGTTTGTATGTCAGTAAAGAAAGCAGCAGATTCCATAAGAGACACTTTTCAGACAAAAAAACATAATGAAGGCTGCTGGGTTTCGCTGCAAAAATAAGAAGCAAGTGTGACAGTCAAAGTCTCCAGAAGAACTGTGGCTGTTTCTGCAAGATGCTCAGTAACACTTACAGCTCATTTCCTTATAAGACTGCACTAATTGTACCTGAGACTACTATTTTTTTTCAAAAGCGAAGGATCGTCACACTAAATATTGACTTTGTTTCATTTATTACTGTTTACTGCTCTTTATAGTGTTTTTTTTTAAATGTAGAAACATTGAATTTCATTATTTTTGAAGGCATCTTTGCTCTACAGCATTTCTTTGCATGAATCCAAGACTTTTGCACAGTACTGTATTTTGCATATGTACTGTATACAGCAAGTAATAATGTTACTAATAGTAATAATAATAGCTTTTAATTTTATACACCTTCTTAATACACCTTGTAAAAACAACGTTAGTTACCGTGATGGCCTGTGCTTGACTTTTGTCTTTTTAAAGCCATTCTCCTGCTGTTCACTCTGTGTTTCTGGATCCACCGTGAGCCTGAATTGAATATACAGTAACGTTATGGACAATGAATACACTTCAGGATTTTACAACACACATACAGGCCATAATTCAGTTCACCAGACGAGATTAAAGTGTGGAAAAACATGGTGGATAGAGCTGTCCGTCTGACTGAGGAATAGGGCTACGGGGGTAAAACTAACTGTCTGGCTTTTAGTGATTAAAAGTTTTAGTTTGCTGATTAAAGACAGAATTCCTAAATACAGTATATGGCCAAAAGTTTATGGACACCTGACCATCACATCCATATTGTGGTTCTTCCCTAAACTTTGCCACAAAGTTTGAAGTACACAGTTGTATAGAATGTCTTTGTATGTTGTAGCGTTACAATTTCTCTTCACTGGAAGTCAGAGACTCAAACCTGTTCCAGCATATCAATGCCCCTGTGCACAAAGCGAGCTCCATGAAGACATGGTGTGTGAAGGTTGGAGTGGAAGAACTCGAGTGTCCTGCACAGAGCCCTGACCTCAACCCCACTGAACACCTTTGGGATGAACTGGAACACCGACTGAACCTCCTGAACCTCCTCCTCGACATCCCAACATCAGCGCCTGACCTCACTAATGCTCTTGTAGCTGATTGAACACAAATCCACACAGCCACGCTCCAACATCTAGTGGAAAGCCTTCCCGGAAGAGTGAAGCTTATTATAACAGAAGAAAGGTGCTAAATCTGGAATCTGTTCTAGTCAGGTGTCCACAAACCTTTGGTCATATAGTGTACCAAATGTACATGATTGTGCTTGTGCCTAAAAAAAATGCAGTCGAGTGAATTAATCATGTTTGGTGTCTATTTCAATCAAAACCTCTCTAATTAGTTATTATTATTATATTGTTTTAGTTCATCAATCGTAAATAAAGTTTTGTAAATTAACCAAAACAGTCTTTGGATAGAAATTTAAGTTCTAATATTAGGATTAGGATTCTGGTTGTCCCAGATGGCCACCCCATAACCATCCAGTGTTGATGTTCAAGTGTATGGAGTTACAAAGCAAAGCTAGGTGGATGTGTGCTTAATAAAATTAGATGGAGTTGAGGTTGAGATCAAAAGCAGGTGGAGATCAGTCAATCAAGTGAACGGTGCAAAGAAGGCAAATCAGAATCAAAAGTCATGTGAAGATAAAGTCAGCAGAGTCTCAGTGGATATCGTAAACAGAGGAAATGTTCGGATGAGTGAGTAAGTGAGTGAGATAGAGCTGTGGTATGACACATATGTGCAGACACACACACACAAAGACAAAAAAAACAGTCATTTCCACTAAACCAAATAGTAAAATTCGACAATATATCTCACTTGTCCACATTTCCTTTGTCACGTCTTCTCTCAGTGATCGCAGACGGCTGCTGTCCCTCTGGACGTGCTCTCAGTTTGGTTTTCTGAAGCCTTAATGGGATAAAAGTATCATAAAACACATAAAACTAACACATAAAACACACAGCATTAATCGGAGGCAATCAAACAATAGGCTGATAGGCTAAAAAATAAATAAATAAATAAATAAAATAAACTGCAATGAGAAACAAATGCTTTTACGCTCCATGTGTTTCTTTAATGAGCATTTAAATCATTCTAAAAAAAATAAATAAATAAAAAATCGTATTCTTCGTGATGATGTGTAGCTCATTTTGAGCCTGAAAGGAACAAGGTGAAAAAAAGGATTAATTAAAAATGTGAACCGAAAAGCTAGTTAGTCAGAAAAAGCTGTCATGAAAACACACGTAACAAGCGGATATACACACTTTCACAAATGACTCGAGACATTTCTAAACAAATTGTTGATTAATCAAGCAGCTGCAAATCCCAGGCTTATATTAATACACTCGTTCTATTGTTATAGGTTATTGTTTCTATAGTAACCGCTCATTCGTATGGACTTGTGTAGCGGTCGCGCCACATGATCTAAGACTAATACTAAACTGATTGAAATCTATGTAATTATTTAACAAACCAAAACATCATCATTGATATGGTGAAGGTTTTTGTAAGGAGATATTTATTGAACATTTATGGAAGGAGTCTCCAGTGTCAGCCCGATTTTATGCTTCAACAAGCTGCGTTTTTCTGTCTTATTAACTTTACGACAAAGTGAGGGAACGACTTTACTGAAGCAATATCGCATGAGAAAGAGTGCGGTTATACTGAATATCGGCAAAGTTATTCATTTGCGATTGTGATATTGCTTTTATACAACAATTCTATAGACAAGACTCGATGATAATATTGAATAACTGACATTTCGGACACAACGTGGCCAAATAATTTGTTTATTTTTGTGGAAATAGATCCCGAAGAAGCCACGATCACTAGCTAGCTGGCTAGCTAGCTCATATCGATTTGTATGTTCCTGTTAAATGTGTTTCGGAGGAAACTGGCGTCCGTTCTTCCTCTTCACCTTCATCTGACGAGCTTTCATATTTTAAGTTGGAAGTTATATTCGTGTAAAATTTATCCTTTGGCATGTCCGCTGATGATGTTGCTAACACTACTTCCCCGTTTCGGAGCAGGAAGTGGAATTTTATGTGGTGAACACAGTGAAACGTCGCAGTGCGGTTATATTAAATTAAATACGAGCACTATTGGAACGCCATTCGTCCAATCAGATTGTTGGAAAGGAACTAGCTGTTGTATGAAGCTGCTATAACATAACATACGTGATAACAGGAACTTGTTTCAGACGTTCCACAACTATTTTACAGTAGAATGCGGGTATTTCACCAGGTACTGATTCTAATCTGGGATCCCATTGACCCATTTGGGGAAGAACAGCATCATATACATGCGATCAGGATGAACAGTGAGCACTGGGAGGGACTTTAGGGTCATCAGGATTGTCTATATTGTTTATACTGAGCATAATTGAGATGATATGAAGACATGACGGATTGAGAATTTTAAAATAAATGCTGTAAACGATGGCCTGGAGAGACGAGACCGAATTTCTAAGTAACGAACACTATAATAGTGTTTAGAGAAACTGTATTTATAAGATTATGGGTTTGAACCTACTGTGTTTTTGCCTGGACTGATTTAGTCACTGGTGCGTCTGTAAAAAAAAGAGGAGAAAGCAGGAAATGACAGAATGACACTGATTGAATGAAACGACAGGAAATGACACAAGCATTCGCAAACATTACCAGTGATTCGTTCCAGTTGTTCTGTTTTATGGAACACACACACGCTGTAATATTACAGTTTATACCACAGCGCTGTTGAATTCTCAATCCTGATTGGTCAGAAGGTGTTGATTAATGTTCTCTAACAGCAGCTCCAAATCACAGGTTTATACTAATGCGTATACTTGTTCTAATATGTTATCGTTTCTATAGTAACTCATTCACAGGGACTTCTATAGAGCAATAGGTGTGTAATTGTTGTTTATTTAGCATTTTTGGAAGGAGTCTCCAGTGTTAGAGCATTATAACAGTCAGAGGTAAAGCTGTAACTTTACGTCTGGTGATGGAACGATTGTTTACAGCTGCTATAAATCGACTGAATAGTAACTAACTTGTTTCATGGATGTTCCACTACATTAAACGTAACTATAAATGGATAAAACGTACGACATTTGTTAATACATTAAAAAAAAAAATCAGAATCGTTGCTAAACTGCTGTGGTAAACGAGGAATGAAACACTTCAGGACATGCCGTTACAAGAGAAACGCTGTAACACGAACTCCGCTTCATCACACCACCCCGTCGTTGATTATTTTCCCGTAACAACACGACCCCAAGTGGTTTACTCGTTATTTATCAGGATAGTTTTATTAAGAAAGGTGGAAACTCTGTACGGCTACCTCGGGAGCTGAGGATTCCTGGTTCTGCAGCTTCTGCATCCTGTAACAAGGAAAACATTAAGGAGTGAAAAGTGAAGATTGCAGAACTGAAAAAAGAGCAAAGGGTTAATCGCTTTATTGTAGAATGTTAATATATTATACACCCGGCAGAATGGATGAACTCATCTTTTGCACAGAATGTCCTCAGAAACAACCCAAAAAAAAGTGTGTATTCAACTGAGTAGTACATTAGAAGCATTAAAACATCTCCTAAGTATTTATTTATTTATTTATTTATTTAGCATTCCCAATATCTTTCCTCTTATTACGCTAATCATCGAGGAATGCCTAGACTAGTGCAGATGCACACAAATCCTCTGACAGTGATAGATAGATAGATAGATAGATAGATAGATAGATAGATAGATAGATAGATAGAAATAAAGAAAACACACCCACGGCGTCTCGATACACTGTGGACCTGGCTACGAATAAGGAAGTGATGTCAAGCAGATAGATAATTTTAGTTGATATGAAGCTCAGGGCTTACGTTCTTCTCGTCATTATCATATCGGAAGAAAAGGAAATGCATCACCCACACACACACCCACACACCCACACACACGCAGTGTATCTTAAGAACACCTACTAGCATGTTTTTGGGAAAGGGGAGGAAACTGGAGAACTCAGAGGAAACCCACACGGATGGACTCGGGGGTAAACGCTACACACTGCTCCACATGGTCTTTCTTACCTGGGATGGGACTTTGGAGGACGTCCCAATGCACTGTAGCCTACAGACATAAAACAAAGCCTGTTTATTTAACAACCTCTGACTTGTGCTGCGTGCTAGCAAACTAGATAGATAGATAGATAGATAGATAGATAGATAGATAGATAGATAGATAGACATAGATAGATAGATAGACAGACAGACAGATAGTTAGTTAGATACAGTAAATAGATAGATAGATAGACAGATGGATAGATAGATAGATAGATATACAGACAGACATAGATAGATAGATAGATAGATAGATAGATATAGTAGATAGACAGACAGACAGACAGACAGACATAGATAGATAGACATAGATAGATAGATAGATAGATAGATAGATAGACAGACAGACAGATAGTTAGTTAGATACAGTAAATAGATAGATAGATAGATAGATAGACAGACAGACATAGATAGATAGATAGATAGATAGATAGATAGATAGATAGATAGATAGACAGTTAGATATAGTAGATAGACAGACAGACAGACATAGATAGATAGACATAGATAGATAGATAGATAGACAGACAGACAGATAGTTAGTTAGATACAGTAAATAGACTGATAGATAGATAGATAGACAGATAGACAGACAGACATAGATAGATAGATAGATAGATAGATAGATAGATAGATAGACAGATAGACAGACAGACAGACAGATAGTTAGTTAGATACAGTAAATAGATAGATAGATAGATAGATAGATAGATAGATAGATAGATAGATAGACGGACAGACAGACAGACAGATAGTTAGTTAGATACAGTAAATAGATGGATAGATAGATAGATAGATAGATAGATAGATAGCTATGACTTTAAGTAGTTTGTGTTTATCTGCTTGCAGTGTGTGTATTAAATGGTATTTCCGGAGTGTGTGTTGTGAAGAGTAAAAGTGTGTGTAAGTCTACAGGTCCTAGTTAAACGTTAATGCAGTAAATAAACAGTGCATTAAACACGCATCAGATCGCAGCTGAATGACTGCAGCAGTGTGTCGCAGGTCTGGAGATCAGCAGCAGCGGTTCCTTCACTCACATGAAGTCTATTAAACCCACCTGCTCATCTGCCCTGCGGCGGTGTTAGTGTTAACTCTTTAAACACTCCCTCCCTCTTCCGATTCCTGCTGTCACACAGCGACTTTCAGCTCATACTCATTACTAACCAGCTCGAGTTCGACCTTACAGCGACGGCAAGGAGTCAGCGTTCCCCAACAAGCGCGCCGTCTCCAAGGCAACGGGTAATGTTTCCGCTTCTGAAATGCTCCGGGTGAAACATGAACCAACCCGGAACCCATTCACATAGTACACAGTACATAGGACACTATAGAGTAATAATTTCACTGTACTGTAAAAATATTTAACTGCACTTTTCACTGTATTATAATGTGCATTTGACAAATAAAGGCTTCTTCGTCTTTTAATACAAAAAAAAAAAAAAAGAAAGAAAAAACAGTTCAAATCAGTAGCATAAGTAGTAGCTAGGTTTCTGTGAAAATCACTTGTAAGTAAATAATTAATAATAATAATAATAATAATAATAATAATAATAATAATAATAATAATGCATTAATAACAACAACAGCAACAATAATAATAGTAATAATAAGAGCAAAACCACCACCACCAATAATAATAATAATAATAATAATAATAATAATCACAACAACAATGACAACAACAATAATAACACCACCACCAACAAGAACAATAACAACAACAACAACAACAATAATAGTAATAATAAGAGCACAACCACCATCACCAACAACAACAACAACAATAATAATAATAATAATAATAATAATCACCACAGCAACAATAACAACAACAACAATGACAACAACAATAATAACACCACCACCACCAACAATAACAACAACAATGACAACAACAACAACAACAACAACAATACTACTACTACTACTACTAATAATAATAATAATATGTTGCATTTATGCATTTAAAAAGCATTTTTCTAACACTCAGGGTCATTGTCCAAAAAAAAAAAAAAAATTAAAAATAAAAAAATAGCAAGAAGAAGAAAAAGAAGTTTAAGTTGAATTGAAAATTTTTTTTAAATTAAATTTTAATAATTAATATTGTTTTTAAATTTACAGAAATATAACACAAAGCAGTTACAACTAAAAAAAATGCAGGACATGGAGTAAAGGTAAAAGGAAAAAAATTAAAACATTGAGTTTAAAAACATTATAATGCATACTGAGGGCACAGAAGAAAATAGAGTGAAATAAAAATGAACTGAATGCAACGTTAAATGAACACGTTTTCTGTTCTTTTGCAAAGCTGCGAAAGTTGTCGTTGATTTGCTGAACAGAAGGCCAGGTTTTTTTTCCAGCAAAATCTTGATAACTGTAATTGCCTAAAAATAGGTGGATAACTATTAAGATATGATTGATGACTGATTATTTGATAAATGCACACTTTATCCAGAGAGAGAGAGAGAGAGAGAGAGAAAAAAAAAGATAGAGAGATCGAGATCTATTTATTTATCCTATTTGAGTTCACCCAGAAAACCTCTTTCTGGTTAAAATGTAAAATTATCTAATAATCAGTCATCAGCCGTATCTCGGGTGTTTCTGTCCTTTCCCTGAGTCCCTGCTGTCGCTGCTGATTATATCAGGTGTGTATCGAGCTGCATGAGGATGTGAACAGAATAATGGGCTTGTCATGTTTATGTAGCAGAGGACGCACGTGTGTGTGTGTGTGTGTGTGTGTGTTTTGTCAGCAGAACAAAAAGCACCACTTGTCCTCTTTTAGAGTGTGTGACTGGAATGAAGAGCCCGTGACACCACTGACTGGTGCTGGAGAGAGCGAGAGAGAAAAGGAGAGAGAGAGAGATAGAGAGATGATGATTTGAATGCAGAGGATGAGTGAGAATGACCTTCGTCGTGAATGAAAAGCAGGTGGGACTGTCCAGAAACCAATGAGCTGGAGCGGCACAACATCTGCTGTTGTCCATATTTGTTTCAGGCATGTGTTTTATGTCTTCCTGTTTGCTATCTATATTATTTCGTTTCTCCGTTTCCCAGATTACACAGATACCAGAACATACAGTGTGTTGCATAGGCTTTCGCCCCTGGTGAACTTTTGCACCTTTTGTAGTGTTACAAAATGGACTGAAATGTATTTAATTGGGATTAAATGTCATGAATTCATCACAAAAATAGCCCATTATATTGAGTGAAGCATGGTGGTGGGAGCATCATGTTGAGCGTTAACCCTCTTGGTTGCTTCTCTGCCTAATTCCTTCTTTACCTGGTCACTGATTTTACTGTGGATTGCCTCTTTTAGGCAAGATTGCCATATTCTATTGTCTCATATTCATTTTTTTTGAATAATGGATTTATTCAAGTTTTGAAATATATCTGATCCATTTCCAGAACTTTGTCCTAGACGTGTTCTGATAGCTCCTTGCACTTCATGATGCTGCTTGTTTGGGTGTGTTCTCTAACAAACTCTTGGATCTTCGAGGTATCTATATTAATCTAGACCTCACATGACACGTTAATACAAAGGTCGACTACATTCGACTAATTACGTGAATTCTGATTATAGCAGAAATAATTGAGGGGTTTCACAACATTCGGTCGTGAATACTTATACAATCACAATTTTTACGTCTTTTATTTGTAAAAAAAAAAAAAAAAAGAAAACTATGCAGATTTTTTTCCCTCCATTTCAATATTATGGATTATGATTATTTTGTTTTACATTCATGACATATAATCCCAATTCAGTCCATTTCAGTTCCAGGCTGGAACACTACAAAATATGGAACATTTCAAGGGGGGTGAATACTTATACACGGTACTGTACGATACATAGTAGGGGTTAAATTTGGGAACATACTGTACCTACTGATTTATACTTATATTGTCATTCTCACTAGTTTCTACATCGGGACATAGATGAAATTGGTGTGTGTATCATTGATGAAATCTGGAATTACGCAATAACAAATCAAACCTACTCATATTTTTCCATTCTTTATTGCACCCACAGTGATGTTTAGCACATTCTCATTGTCTCCAGCAGCTTCACGAAGAACTTGAGCTTATTTTCCTTCAGTCCTGAAAAAGTTCCCACGTACCGAGCACCTTTGTTTGGATTTCCTTCACTCCGAAGTCATCAAACCATCTGGACTAGGTTTAGGTTGAGTGACTTTGGTGAACCAGGAGATGAAGGATGTAATGTAGATCCATGAATTAAGGAAAGATGAAGAACATAAGTAGCAAACAAGGATAAGAGAGAATTAATGGAGTTAATAGAGCGTTGTGACCAAATATGGAAATTATAGGACATGGGAATCAAGGAACAGATGCAACCAATTCACACAAGGTGTGAGGGATAAAGAGAACAGGAAGCTGTGACCATATAAGGAAAATGAGGATTATGACAAGACAGATTGTGATATAGCTGTACAGATTTTGGCTCTATTTGAATTTACATGGGATGATTTCATTATTTACAGGTGCTACTCTGTGATTTTATTTCCTTCCAGATCATCACTGGTGGGTTTTTTTTCTTCCAAACCTACGAAAGTCTGTCTTTCGCCTATCTGTCTGTCTATCTAGCCATCTGCTGTCTGTCTATCTATCTATCTATCTATCTATCTATCTGTCTGTCTGTCTATGTCTGTCTATCTAGCCATCTGCTGTCTATCTATCTATCTATCTATCTATCTATCTATCTATCTATCTATCTATCTGTCTGTCTGTGTATCTATCTATCTATCTAAATTGATCTCTGTGATTGCTTCTACTTGTCATATTTTTTGTATATATAAATATATTTTAAATATATTTAGTATTTTAAAAAATTGAATCCAATTTAAAGCATCCAGCAGGCTGGATTAATTGATTTATGTTACACACAATTGTAGCATTGTTTAAATAAATTCCAGATCCAGCAATATGAAGATATTACTGGATGTCTTGCAAACATCTGGCTTCATAAGAAAACAACCTGATTTAGAGCAATTCACTTGCAGATTTATCGCAAAGGAGACGTACAAATATTTTACTACTCTCACCCTAATGATAAACTAATCTCATCCAGATATGACGTTTTATTCATGTCAAGCCAAGAGCCATATAATGTGCATAAAGAGCAAAATAAAACAAACAGCGAGGGACAGAAGAACCCCAGGATTGTGTTTCCTGGCCTGGGAAGAAAAGAGTCGTTGTTTATCAGTGCTGCTAACCGGATGAGGCCTGCTTCACCCTGATACTACTTCTACCTCTCTTTCAAGACTCTCAAGGTCTCTTCTTCATGTCATCTCAGGGAGTTTTTCCTTGCTACTCTCACCACCAGGTTGTTCATTAGGGATCTAAAGCTTGTTTATTGTTATAAGTGCTATACAAATTGAAATGAATTTCCTTTTTACAGAAATCCTATTAATGTCAAACCAAGATGAACAGAATCATATGTGCATAATGGTCAAGATAAAACAAAGAATCTGGGTTAGAAGAGCCCCAGGATGGTGTTTCCTGTTAAAAAAAAACATACACACACACACACACACACAGTGCAGTCTGCCAGAGTGGCCTGGTGACATGGTTCTGTGAGAGAAAGCTAGAGAAAAATGTTCATTATTCAATTTAATAAAGTTTACAGGACTGCAGAAACTAATAACTGACTATCTATCTATCTATCTAACTGTCTGTCTGTCTGTCCGTCCGTCCGTCCGTCCGTCCGTCTATCTATCTATCTATCTATCTATCTATCTATCTATCTATCTATCTATCTATTTGCCTGTCTATGTGTCTGTGTGTCTGTGTATCTACCTATCTATCTATCTATCTATCTGTCGGTCTGTCTGTCTGTGTGTCTGTGTATCTATCTATCTATCTATCTATCTATCTATCTATCTATCTATTTGCCTGTCTGTGTGTCTCTGTATCTATCTATCTATCTGTCTGTCTGTCTGTCTGTCTATCTATCTATCTATCTATCTATCTATCTGTCTGTCTGTCTGTCTGTCTTTCTATCTATTTGTTTATCTGTCTATCTATCTGTCTATCTGTTTATCTGCCTATCTGTCTGTCTATCTAGCCATCTGCTGTCTATCTGTCTGTCTTTCTATATATTTGTTTATCTGTCTATCTATATGTCTATCTATCTATCTGTTTATCTATCTGTCTATCTGTCTGTCTATCTAGCCATCTGCTGTCTGTCTATCTATCTATCTGTCTGTCTGTCTGTCTGTCTGTCTGTCTTTCTATCTATCTGTGTATCTGTCTATCTGTCTGTCTATCTAGCCATCTGCTGTCTATCTATCTATCTATCTATCTATCTATCTATCTATCTATCTATCTGACTAATCAGGCAGTCTCGCTGTATACTACATGTGTTAAAATGCCTCACTGTGGACCGCATAAAGATGTTCTTTATGTTCTTTAATTTATTAAGGCCCAATTATATAAAATTGCTTACTTAAAAAGTCTGGATAAATGACTAACATGACTGAATGGTGATGAAATAAATGCGACAATTTGAAGTTGTTATGTTTTGTTTTGCACTGCTGCTTCACATTACCACATTCGACCAGCATCACTGACTCTGAACAGATGCAACACATCAGTTTTGGACGTGAAGCAGAAATAAACGCATGTTTCTCTGTCCAGTAGTCTTTCAACATTCTGTTTTTTTTCATCAGTCACTTGACTTAATGTCTCTAGCTCTCTGGTCTGGTCTTTACATTATACCGCAGCAATTTTATGATTTCTTGAATCTGCAGCACATTTTCTTTCCTGGCTGTTGACTGTAACTGAACGTGACTACCAAAGACAAACACACCCCATAGTCTTACTCCCACCCCCAACACTGATCGACAGGTTTCTGTGCAAAGAACTGGAAATGCATATGCAAAGGCAATTGCGATTCCATTTAAATTTTGGCAAGCTCCATACACAATGCCGAGGAAGTGAAATAGAAAATTTGGTAATTGCTATTGCAGAGTCATAACTCGTTAAACATGGGAAATGCAATAGCAAATGGACTTTGCTTTTCCATTTGAAATCTGGCAGACATTGTACGTTTGTGTAAATGACAATGCAAATGGTAAAATTGCTAATCGATTTGCTTTTTTCATTTGAATTATGTCATAATTTATGCAATTTGCAACTGCTTTTGAAATTTGTCTGGAAAATACTTCCATAGTTGTGATGCACGGGAGTGCAATCTGCTTCGTGTTGGGCTGTATCACACCACCCTGGCATGGACACTGTGTGTCGTGTGTTATTACTTTCTCACTAAATGTGTGTGATTGGATCAGCTAGAGTTGCTGAATTACAGACTGCTTTTTTTCCAAGTATTTTTTTCAGATCAGTCCACTAAATTACTTAGCTGGGCCCAATTCCAGACCACAGTGGACAACCCCTAGATTAAAGCATTCATGATAAAACAGATTGCGTGCTGCTCGTGGTGTTTTTTTTCCAGCAGGGAAGATAATGGATCTGTGTTGATCATGTCTGCCTGTGCATTGACCCCAAACCACACTGAGATATTTGGGAAAAAACATATGCCAGTTTCCAAAAAGACAAAAATATAATTTTCAATTCTTTGTTCAGAAAAAAAACAAAGAAGAAAACTTTCTTTGAATTAATCGGAACTTTTTCTCTGAACATGATAAGCAACTCAGTGGAAAATATATACACACATAATACACACATTATGTTCCAGACTTGCCTCATGTTGATATATAAGCTCCTAATGCAAATAAATGAGTCCATTACTGACGCCTTTCTGCGCCCTAATGTCTTCATCAGACATAATGAAATGACAATTGCGTGCCTCTCTGTATATTCGTAACAAGATGCAGGAAACAAACAATGTAATCACTACACTAGTGAAAACCGTTGTCAAGAAATACCGCAACAGTGACAGTGAGGAAGCGCCATTTGCGTCTGATTTATCAGGTTTTCTGCCATTGTGAAAAACAACGAGCATTTCATTTGCAGTCGGTTAGCAGCAATGCTAAATATATGTCTCACACACACTCGGGGGTAGTCGGTTCCGGGAGATTTAAAAGACAGTTGCAATAATGAACAGTTGAGAGTGATGGTAGTGTCTTAAAAAAAAAGCAGCGTTTCTGTTTTGTGTCCCATAAACAGCTGGACGCGTGGCGTTCATCTCCATGAGCGCTGGAGAGAGAGAAGTGCAGAACACAGTAAGATTGAGAGGATGATGAAGAGAGCAGAGTGACGAAGACAACCTGCTCCTGTCTAGCTGGTGTAACTCACTGTATGCAGTGATTGTATAAATCCCAAACATCACACACACACACACACACACACAAGGAAATAGAAATGGCTTGGAAAGAAAAAGGTTGTTGTTTATCAGTGACAGGACAAAGCTGCCATCAGGATGACGATAATTCTCTATTGGTAGATAAAACATGATTCATTTAGGAGAAGACTTGAGAAAAGGGAACCACTGTAGGATAAGAGCAAAGCTAATAATCTGCTCTCCTTCTCTGTCAAGCTGGACATGATTCCAGTGCCTGATCCTGACAAACATCTCCTCCAGTGGCTCCTCCGGACCTGCACGATTCATGCTGATACTTCTTCTGCACTTGTGACTCACCTTCTGCTCTTGTGTTTGCTTGGGATCCCGTTTGATTCACTCAAGATTTCTCCCTCAGAACACATCAGGTTGTGCTGTTATATGAAAATAATCAATGGAACTTTGTGCAACTTTGTTGTTCAACACTGCTGGTATTTCAGATGTGAAGCAGCTGCACATAAAACCAATAGCACATTTACATCTAAAGTGTTCTGCGGTGCCATTTCTAGAGCTACAACCTTTCCTTTCTTTTTCTTTGTGGTAGGTTGTGTGGTTATGTAATGCTGTGTTATGTCAGAGACTGAAGTGTATGTCATGGAGGGTGCATTCTCCTATAATCACGTCGCCCACACACACATTATAGCTTTCCCAGCATTGGGTAATTACACACCCCCGTTGGTTCAGTAGTCAGTCTACTAGCTGACTATTCTGAGGTATGGACCCTGGTATGAACAGCAGACAA